>NC_084561.2:8261323-8306323 GCF_033978685.3 Nerophis lumbriciformis
CTCTTTTTTTAAACTCTTTTACGACCTCTTTATTTTAACTCTTTTACGACCTCTTTTTTTAAACTCTTTTACGACCTCTTTTTTTAACTCTTTTACGAACCTCTTTTTTTAAACTCTTTTACGACCTCTTTTTTAAACTCTTTTACGAACCTCTTTTTGAACTCTTTTACGAACCTCTTTTTTTAAACTCTTTTACGACCTCTTTTTTTTAAAACTCTTTTACGACCTCTTTATTTTAACTCTTTTACAACCTCTTTTTTTAAACTCTTTTACGACCTCTTTTTTAAAAACTTTTTTACGACCTCTTTTCTTAACTCTTTTACGAACCTCTTTTTTTAACTCTTTTACGACCTATTTTTTAACTCTTTTACGACCTCTTTTTAAACTCTTTTACGACCTCTTTTTTTAAACTCTTTTACGACCTCTTTTTTGAAGTCTTTTACGACCTCTTTTTGAACTCTTTTACGACCTCTTTTTGAACTCTTTTACAAACCTCTTTTTAACTCTTTTACGACCTCTTTTTTGAACTCTTTTACGACCTCTTTTTTGAACTCTTTTACGACCTCTTTTTTGAACCAACCTTTTCTTTTGAACTGTTTTGTAATGAAAGGCGATGGCTGTTTACGACCCCCGTCCCTTTGGAAGCAGCTGTTGCCATGTGGTCAGGGAAGGTCCAAATAAAAGAAGGAAGTGTGCAATATTTTGGCAGAGCGTAATGACACTGTCAAGGGTACAGATGTACACGTTTCTCCTCACCGAGCCAAATTGAATTCTGTCTGTTTGATTCTTTGCTTCTTGTCCTGTTTAATAGATGTCATCAGTGTTTGAACTTGACAAAAACAACACAGCAAACTACACACTACTGCCATCTAACGACTCGGACTTGCAAATTTAATTGCAACTTAATGTCTAAGCTATGACCAAAAAAGAAGGATAAAACAACTGGACCGTTTTTTAATAAGCTCATTTTGAAATGCTGCAATAAACTTTAAATTTTTTTTTACATTAATTAATATATATTAACACACACAAATGTACTTAAAAGTAGTATCGATTCATGTCGATTCACCTTACAACCAAACAGCTGGTATGTAATAAATACAGTACTTACAGTGTAAACACTTTGTAGGACTCAACACAAGCAAAAACTGGCACGTCCAACTTAATGGCAAAGACTACTTTCTGACTACGGCAACATAAATGATAAATGATAAATGGGTTGTACTTGTATAGCGCTTTTCTACCTTCAAGGTACTCAAAGCGCTTTGACACTATTTCCACATTTACCCATTCACACACACATTCACACACTGATGGAGGGAGCTGCCATGCAAGGCGCTAACCAGCACCCATCAGGAGCAAGGGTGAAGTGTCTTGCTCAGGACACAACGGACATGACGAGGTTGGTACTAGGTGGGGATTGAACCAGGGACCTTCGGGTCGCGCACGGCCACTCTCCCACTGCGCCACGCCGTCCCTTGGAAAGTCTACAATATAATACTTGCAAATGATACTCAGAAGTGTAAGACAAGAATATATCAAAACTGGACAGCACAGAAATCGTAATAAATAAAAAATAGATTGTGTTATTAAACAATGAACATTTATTAAAGCTTGAACACAGACAAACGTTCCGTAAACTGGTACCGTTGAGTACCGTATCGGTTCATATGTGAAAGTTACTCATCTCTACTCATTAGTAATTGTGACTATGGTGACTTTGCACAAAATAATGAAAATTATTGCAGGAAATTGCAGTAAAGAGCAGAATGGAAGTGAAGGAACAAGCAAACGGGCGTGGCTCGAAAGCTAGGGGAGAGGAAGAGGGAATCAAACCCGAGTCCATTCCAGTATGAATGGTTTAATGTGAACATAAGTCGATCACAATGACATTTGTCACAAAATCATCAAGTACACATGTCACTACTACAACAATTCAGAATGTTCAAATGTTGCAGATTTTCCAAAGGGGGGGACGGGAGGGGGGGGGGGGCTGTTTAGGGTTTGTTTATTGTTGTTTCACGAGCAGATGGATCATCCTTCATGTTTCAGATCGTTATCACATTGAATAATTGGATACGTGCAGCGGGAATTAGCATCTGGCAAACATTTTTTTTTTTTTTGTGTGTGACTTGAACGACGTTAACGATAACTTGATGGTAATTGCGGAATCATTTCCTGTAGATGAACGGATCGGTAAGATAAGCGTGTCAGTATTTGAATAATGTCATCATTACAAATATAATAAAACCTTTTTTTTTTTTAAACCGGTCCCATGCAGCCACGTGAGCCAGTGATATCGTGGTTCTACTTGCCTGTATCTGCTCTACATAGTTACTTTACGAAGGAGAGGAATGGGATAACACAGACTATTACATTTTAATTTTTTAATTATTATGCTTTAATTGTAAAAAAAACCAAAAAACATTCAACATCACCTTTAACTTTTATAATTTCTTATCA
Organism: Nerophis lumbriciformis; assembly: GCF_033978685.3. NCBI lineage: Eukaryota > Metazoa > Chordata > Actinopteri > Syngnathiformes > Syngnathidae > Nerophis > Nerophis lumbriciformis. Next base: position 8,263,787 of record NC_084561.2, read on the forward strand.
AACATCATCCCTACTCATAACAATTCATTTCATTTTTACAATTGACCAAGAGCTGATACAAATCGAGCTGTGGGCTCCAAAAAAAAAAATGCTTAAAAACCGGAGTCCGCCTCTGTTTGTCATGTCTGTGTAATCATGTTTTGTTTTAGTCATGTTTTGTTTTAGTTATTGGACTCTTTAATTTCTGGCTTTTCACTCCCTTGTCTTGTTTCCATGATTACCCATTAGTTTCACCTGTTCCACGTTTGGACTCATTGTGCACTCTTGTTTGTCACCATAGCAACCCATTAGTTTTCCCCTGTCACGTCACGCACCTGTTTCACGTTTTGAGTCACGCACCTGTTTTCGTTAATCATGTCTGTAGTATTTAAGTTCATTGTTTTCAGTTTGTCTTTCTGGTGACATCCCCACATTTATGCTCTGCACCTTTCTGACACTTTTTTCATGTCCATCGTTCACGCTGCTCCTTTTTGTCCATGCCAAGTAAGTTTTGTTTATTAATGCCACAGTTGTTCATAGTTTCTGCCTTTGTGCAAGTATTTGTTTTCATAGCCAAGTTGTTTCTCCGCCACTGTGCGCGCTTTTCGTTTGTACTTTTTTTTGATAAGTTTAAATAAATATGTTCTCACATTCCCGTCTCGCCCGAGCCAACTTTCCGTTGCCTTCTAGAAAAACTAAACCCCAGGACCTAGTCATGACACTGTTACGCCTATGAAGAAGGCGGAATGTTCCCCGGTCGACTTTGTCCGCCCTCGTTTACGACACAGACAAACGCCGTCTTTTAAAAAGTGTGAGAATCGCCAAAAAAAGCGTTTTCTCTTCTAATGGTCCACTAATTGATGGCGTCTCATCGCTGCACACAAACTTAATATCATATTGATTCTTCCGCCCCGTTCTGCTGAGCGGAGAGAATGCTAATTAGCTAAAGGCTAAGCGCTTGTCCCTCTCCTTAATTGCAATTTAACATCAGAGCGGCGTGCGTCTGCGAGCCAGCTTGTAAACAAACAACACACAAAAATGCCCCATTTAAGTACTTTCTCCCACATTTTATTGCACTTTGCTCGCTTTTGCCCTTCACTGAGACAAATGGCTGCGCTGTCGGGGAGTGGGGGGGGCAGATGGGGGGAGGGGGGGCCCTTTCCGCCGTAAATGTGAGCGCTCTCGGGTCGGCGCCTGTGAAATTCCACCGCACACACATTTCAGCGGCCGCAATAGGGACCAAAAAGAAGAGAACCCGCAAAGCTGGTGTGAGGCTGTGGAGGGCGGGAATCAAACCCGCGCTTGCCTTTAGTCCAGTAGCCTTGCTGCTTCATCAGCAGCATCTCCTCCAGCAGCCAAGTGGGACTTACCACTGCTGATGCCACATCACTCTGTGTGTGTGTGTGTGTGTGTGTGTGTGTGTGTGTGTGTGTGTGTGTGTGTGTGTGTGTGTGTGTGTGTTCTGGCAATGCTTACTTAATGGGGACATTTCTCTGTTTACACAGTCACCTTTAAGGGACCTCTGACCATACTTGCCAACCCTCCCGGATTTTCCGGTAGACTCCCGAAATTCAGCGCCTCTCCCGAAAACCTCCCGGGACAAATTTTCTCCCGAAAATCTCCCGAAATTCAGGCTAACCCACAATATAAACAGCGTTACGTTATAACTGTAGAATGATGGAGGGCGAGTTCTTGGGTTTCTTATGTGGGTTTATTGTTAGGCAGTTTCATTAACGTCCTCCCAGCGCGGCAACAACACACAACAACAGCAGTCACGTTTTCGTCTACCGTAAAGCAGTTCGTCTGCCGTAAACAGCAATGTTGTGACACTCTTAAACAGGACGATACTGCCATCTAGTGCATTTGATGAACGCACTTTTGTGCGTGCCACACAGCAATGCATCATCAGAGAGGGTGTTCAGCATGGTTCGAAAAATAGTGACAGAGAATAGAACAAGGATGGACAATTCAACCCTTAACTCAACAATGAGTAGATGAGTGTTATGTGTGTGTATATGTGTAAATAAATGAACACTGAAATTCAAGTATTTATTATATATATATATATATATATATATATATATATATATATATATATATATATATATATATATATATATATATATATATATATAATAAAATAAATATACATTTATAGCTAAAATTCACTGAAAGTCAAGTATTTCTTATATATATATATATATATATATATATATATAAATATATATATATATATATATATATATATATATATATATATATATATATATATATATATGAAATATTTGACTTAGTATTTCGTCAAGTATTTCTTATATATGTATACATATATGTATATATATATATATACATATATATATATATATATATATATATATATATATATATATATATATATATATATATATATATATATATATATATATATATAATAAAATAAATATATATTTATAGCTAGAATTCACTGAAAGTCAAGTATTTCTTATATATATATATATATATATATATATATATATATATATATATATATATGAAATACTTGACTTGGTGAATTCTAGCTGTAAATATACTCCTCCCCTCTTAACCACGCCCCCAACCACGCCCCCCGCCCCCAACCACGCCCCCCACCTCCCAAAATCGGAGGTCTCAAGGTTGGTATGCCTCTGACGGTATGGGGACAAAAAACAGGTTCCCTAAAGCAGGGATCCCCAACCACCGCGGACCGATTGGTACCGGGCCGCACAAGAAATAAAAAAAATTAAAATAAAAAAAACATTTTTTTTATTTTTTATTAAATCAACATAAAAAACACAATATATACTTTATATATCAATATAGATCAATACAGTCTGCAGGGATACAGTCCGTAAGCACACATGATTGTATTTCTTTATGAAAAAAAAATAGAAATAAAAAAAAATTAAAAACAATGGTGACATTTGTCATATAAAATTCTGACTTTTAACACAACATTGCCAATTTTTTTGTTGAAATAGTGACATGTTTTGAGTAAAATGTTGTCATAATTTTGCCAAGTAAAATTCCGATTATTATTATAACATTGCCAACATTTTAAAGTTTTCTCATAAAATTGTGACTTTTGTCGAGTAAAATTACGACTCTTTTCATAAAGTTGCCAAAATGTTTCAGCTTTTCTTGTAAAATTGCGACTGTTATTGAGTAAAATTCCAACTTTTATCATAATATTGCACAAATGTTCAGTTTTTCTTGTAAAATTTTGACTTGCGTTGAGTAAAATGACGACTTTTATTATTATACTGCCAAAATTCTAAGTTTTCCTCGTGAAATTGTGACCTTTTTCTTGGGAAATTCCAACTAATTTTTCACAACAAGCTTTTTTATATTTTCATAGTATGTATATATTATTAATGTTGTAAATACACATCTTTATATATCTAGAAAGGCTGGTCCTAAAGAGGGAGGCATTTTTCTCAGGTCTCAAGAAGGTAACACATACAACAATGTGTGTGTGTGAGTGTTTGTGTGTGTGTGTGTGTTTGTGTGTGTGTGTGTTCTTGTATTTCTAACCTTCTTGAGACATCAACAAAGAAAAGTAGCTTCCATATGAGGAGCGGTGAACAAGTTAGGACATAAATCATAGTTGTCTCATTTGCACCCCCTGGTGGTGAAATCTATCAAAATGAGGGTGGTCCCAAAAAAGGAGGGATTTTTCAATTTGACTGTGTCGCTTTTAAAAGTGCTCCCCCTCTGGTCAACATATGAAATGACAAGTGTGTGTAAAAAATTTGAAGTGCTCCCCCTCTGGCCAACATATGAAATAACAAGTGTGTGTAAGAATTTGAAATGCGCCCCCCTTTGGCCAAAATTAATTAAAAAAAATAAATAAATATGTATATAGAGACATACTGTAATAACGAAGTAAAGAAAAAAAACTAAAAATTCAAACAAAAATAAAAATGTACTAAAAGCAGTCTTTTTCTCACAATTTGTTGACTTTTTTCTTATACAAATGGGAACAATTTCTCATATTCTTTCTGCTTCTGTAATAACGCAATATTCTCTTGTAAAATTATTACTTTTTTTAATGTAAAATTAATAATTTTTAATGCAAAATGGTGACATTTGTCATATAAAATTCTGACTTTATTCACAATATTGCCATTTTTTTGGGTTAAAATAGTGACATGTTTTGAGTAAAATAATGACTTTTGTCATAATTCCGATTATTATTATAATATCGCCAACATTTTAAAGTTTTCTCATAAAATTGTGACTTTTGTCGAGTAAAATTACGACTCTTTTCATAAAGTTGCCAAAATGTTTCAGCTTTTCTTGTAAAATTGCGACTGTTATTGAGTAAAATTCCAACTTTTATCATAATATTGCACAAATGTTCAGTTTTTCTTGTAAAATTTTGACTTGCGTTGAGTAAAATGACGACTTTTATTATAATACTGCCGAAATTCGAAGTTTTCCTCGTGAAATTGTGACCTTTTTCTTGGGAAATTCCAATTAATTTTTCACAACAAGCTTTTTTATATTTGCATAGTATGTATATATTATTAATGTTATAAATACACATCTTTATATATCTAGAAAGGCTGGTCCTAAAGAGGGAGGCATTTTTCTCAGGTCTCAAGAAGGTAACAAATACAACAATGTGTGTGTGTGAGTGTTTGTGTGTGTGTGTGTGTGTGTTTTTGTATTTCTACCCTTCTTGAGACATCAACATAGAAAAGTAGCTTCCATATGAGGAGCGGTGAACAAGTTAGGACATAAATCATGGTTGTTTCATTTGCACCCCCTGGTGGTGAAATCTATCAAAATGAGGGTGGTCCCAAAAAAGGAGGGATTTTTCAATTTGACTGTGTCGCTTTTAAAAGTGCTCCCCCTCTGGTCAACATATGAAATGACAAGTGTGTGTAAAAAATTTGAAGTGCTCCCCCTCTGGCCAACATATGAAATAACAAGTGTGTGTAAGAATTTGAAATGCGCCCCCTTTGGCCCAAAATAATTTAAAAATAATAAATAAATATGTATATAGGGACATACTGGAATAACATGAAGTAAAAAACAAACAAACTACAAATTCTAACAAAAATAAAAATGTACTAAAAGCAGTCTTTTTCTCACAATTTGTTGACTTTTTTCTTATACAAATGGGAACAATTTCTCATATTCTTTCTGCTTTTGTAATAACGCAATATTCTCTCGTAAAATTATTACTTTTTTTAATGTAAAATTAATACTTTTTAATGCAAAATGGTGACATTTGTCATATAAAATTCTGACTTTTTTCACAATATTGCCAATTTTTTGGGGTTAAAATAGTGACATGTTTTGAGTAAAATAATGACTTTTGTCATAATTCCGATTATTATTATAATATCGCCAACATTTTAAAGTTTTCTCATAAAATTGTGACTTTTGTCGAGTAAAATTACGACTCTTTTCATAAAGTTGCCAACATTTTTAAGCTTTTCTTGTAAAATTGCGACTGTTATTGAGTAAAATTCCAACTTTTATCATAATATTGCACAAATGTTCAGTTTTTCTTGTAAAATTTTGACTTACGTTGAGTAAAATGACGACTTTAATTATAATACTGCCGAAATTCTAAGTTTTCCTTGTGAAATTGTGACCTTTTTCTTGGGAAATTCCAACTAATTTTTCACAACAAGCTTTTTTATATTTGCATAGTATGCATATATTATTAATGTTGTAAATACACATCTTTATATATCTAGAAAGGGTGGTCCTAAAGAGGGAGGCATTTTTCTCAGGTCTCAAGAAGGTAACAAATACAACAATGTGTGTGTGTGTGTGTGTGTGTGTGTGTGTGTGTGTGGGTGTGTGTGTGTGTGTGTGTGTGTATGTGTGTGTGTGTGTTCTTGTATTTCTACCCTTCTTGAGACATCAACAAACAAAAGTAGCTTCCATATGAGGAGCGGTGAACAAGTTAGGACATAAATCATGGTTGTCTCATTTGCACCCCCTGGTGGTGAAATCTATCAAAATGAGGGTGGTCCCAAAAAAGGAGGGATTTTTCAATTTGACTGTGTCGCTTTTAAAAGTGCTCCCCCTCTGGTCAACATATGAAATGACAAGTGTGTGTAAAAAATTTGAAGTGCTCCCCCTCTGGCCAACATATGAAATAACAAGTGTGTGTAAGAATTTGAAATGCGCCCCCCTTTGGCCAAAATTAATTTAAAAAAATAAATAAATATGTATATAGAGACATACTGTAATAACGAAGTAAAGAAAAAAAACTACAAATTCTAACAAAAATAAAAATGTACTAAAAGCAGTCTTTTTCTCACAATGTGTCGACTTTTTTCTTATAAAATTGGGAACAATTTCTCATATTCTTTCTGCTTCTGTAATATTGCAATATTCTCTCGTAAAATTATTACTTTTTTTAATGTAAAATTAATACTTTTTAATGCAAAATGGTGACATTTGTCATATAAAATTCTGACTTTATTCACAATATTGCCAATTTTTTGGGTTAAAATAGTGACATGTTTTGAGTAAAATTATGACTTTTGTCATAATTCCGATTATTATTATAATATCGCCAACATTTTAAAGTTTTCTCATAAAATTGTGACTTTTGTCGAGTAAAATTACGACTCTTTTCATAAAGTTGCCAACATTTTTAAGCTTTTCTTGTAAAATTGCAACTGTTATTGAGTAAAATTCCAACTTTTATCATAATATTGCACAAATGTTCAGTTTTTCTTGTAAAATTTTGACTTGCGTTGAGTAAAATGACGACTTTTATTATAATACTGCCGAAATTCTAAGTTTTCCTCGTGAAATTGTGACCTTTTTCTTGGGAAATTCCAACTCATTTTTCACAACAAGCTTTTTTATATTTGCATAGTATGTATATATTATTAATGTTGTAAATACACATCTGTATACATCTAGAAAGGGTGGTCCTAAAGAGGGAGGCATTTTTCGGAGGTCTCAAGAAGGTAACAAATACAACAATGTGTGTGTGTGTGTGTGTGTGTCACAGGCTCTGGTTAATGCTCCCCACGTAGTTTTTAGCATTTATGTGCTGGTGTGTCTGCAGTGACAAACTAAATGAAGTGGCGGTGCACCACACACAGAAGTAGGTGAGGAATGCGCAGTGTGTTCTGCACATGCACGTGCATAAAGTACGGTGCTGTATATGTCAGACATTCTTTGGCTTGGGTCAAGTTGAGCCTCAACGGCAGCATTTTTTACACCTGTAGGTGGCAGTAGAGATCAGCCATTAGTGATAAATCCTTTTGTGTTGATGCAGTGGAAACCACTTATTAGAGGCCGGAATCTTTGGCCAACCCACCATTCGATTATGCAGTAAATCGATAAATTTATACATCTATAATTATTATATTGTTTATATATGGTATATTATTATAATATATTGTCAACTGATTACTTTTAATAATAGAATATATAAATAATATGTCTACAAGCCTCCTAAGTCGGCTGCAGATGTGTGCAGTATTGCGTCATTAAATTGTTTTGATGTAGCGCAGACAGCATATATATGTACAAACCCCGTTTCCATATGAGTTGGGAAATTGTGTTAGATGTAAATATAAACGGAATACAATGATTTGCAAATAATTTTCAACCCATATTCAGTTGAATATGCTACAATATTTGATGTTCAAACTGATAAACATTTTTTTTTTTGTTGCAAATAATCATTAACTTTAGAATTTGATGCCAGCAACACGTGACAAAGAAGTTGGGAAAGGTGGCAATAAATACTGATAAAGTTGAGGAATGTTCATCAAACACTTATTTGGAACATCCCACAGGTGAACAGGCAAATTGGGAACAGGTGGGTGCCATGATTGGGTATAAAAGTAGATTCCATGAAATGCTCAGTCATTCACAAACAAGGATGGGGCGAGGGTCACCACTTTGTCAACAAATGCGTGAGCAAATTGTTGAACAGTTTAAGAAAAACCTTTCTCAACAAGCTATTGCAAGGAATTTAGGGATTTCACCATCTACGGTCAGTAATATCATCAAAATGTTCAGAGAATCTGGAGAAATCACTGCACGTAAGCAGCTAAGCCCGTGACCTTCGATCCCTCAGGCTGTACTGCATCAACAAGCGACATCAGTGTGTAAAGGATATCACCACATGGGCTCAGGAACACTTCAGAAACCCACTGTCAGTAACTACAGTTGGTCGCTACAACTGTAAGTGCAAGTTAAAACTCTCCTATGCAAGGCGAAAACCATTTATCAACAACACCCAGAAACGCCGTCGGCTTCACTGGGCCTGAGCTCATCTAAGATGGACTGATACAAAGTGGAAAAGTGTTCTGTGGTCTGACGAGTCCACATTTCAAATTGTTTTTGGAAACTGTGGACGTCGTGTCCTCCGGACCAAAGAGGAAAAGAACCATCCGGATTGTTATAGGCGCAAAGTTGAAAAGCCAGCATGTGTGATGGTATGGGGGTGTATTAGTGCCCAAGACATGGGTAACTTACACATCTGTGAAGGCACCATTAATGCTGAAAGGTACATACAGGTTTTGGAGCAACATATGTTGCCATCCAAGCAACGTTACCATGGACGCCCCTGCTTATTTCAGCAAGACAATGCCAAGCCACGTGTTACATCAACGTGGCTTCATAGTAAAAGAGTGCGGGTACTAGACTGGCCTGCCTGTAGTCCAGACCTGTCTTCCATTGAAAATGTGTGGTGCATTATGAAGCCTAAAATAGCACAACGGAGACCCCCGGACTGTTGAACAACTTAAGCTGTACATCAAGCAAGAATGGGAAAGAATTCCACCTGAGAAGCTTCAAAAATGTGTCTCCTCAGTTCCCAAACGTTCACTGAGTGTTGTTAAAAGGAAAGGCCATGTAACACAGTGGTGAACATGCCCTTTCCCAACTACTTTGGCACGTGTTGCAACCATGAAATTCTAAGTTAATTATTATTTGCAAAAAAAAATAAAGTTTATGAGTTTGAACATCATTCGAAGACCTCCTCAATCCCACCAACACGTCTTCCTATGAGGAAGCAGTGCCTGGGGAGTCTGTGGTGGGCTCTCCTATTTCTGGGGCTGAGGTTGCTGAGGTAGTTAAAAAGCTCCTCGGTGGCAAGGCCCCAGGGGTGGATGAGATCCGCCCGGAGTTCCTTAAGGCTCTGGATGCTGTGGGGCTGTCTTGGTTGACAAGACTCTGCAGCATCGCGTGGACATCGGGGGCGGTACCATTGGATTGGCAGACCGGGGTGGTGGTTCCTCTCTTTAAGAAGGGGAACCGGAGGGTGTGTTCTATCTATCGTGGGATCACACTCCTCAGCCTTCCCGGTAAGGTCTATTCAGGTGTACTGGAGAGGAGGCTACGCCGGATAGTCGAACCTCGGATTCAGGAGGAACAGTGTGGTTTTCGTCCTGGTCGTGGAACTGTGGACCAGCTCTATACTCTCGGCAGGGTCCTTGAGGGTGCATGGGAGTTTGCCCAACCAGTCTACATGTGCTTTGTGGACTTGGAGAAGGCATTCGACCGTGTCCCTCGGGAGGTCCTGTGGGGAGTGCTCAGAGAGTATGGGGTATCGGACTGTCTGATTGTGGCAGTCCGCTCCCTGTATGATCAGTGCCAGAGCTTGGTTCGCATTGCCGGTAGTAAGTCGGACACGTTTCCAGTGAGGGTTGGACTCCGCCAAGGCTGCCCTTTGTCACCGATTCTGTTCATAACTTTTATGGACAGAATTTCTAGGCGCAGTCAAGGCGTTGAGGGGATCTGGTTTGGTGGCTGCAGGATTAGGTCTCTGCTTTTTGCAGATGATGTGGTCCTGATGGCTTCATCTGGCCAGGATCTTCAGCTCTCACTGGATCGGTTCGCAGCTGAGTGTGAAGAGACTGGGATGGGAATCAGCACCTCCAAGTCCGAGTCCATGGTTCTCGCCCGGAAAAGGGTGGAGTGCCATCTCCGGGTTGGGGAGGAGATCTTGCCCCAAGTGGAGGAGTTCAAGTACCTCGGAGTCTTGTTCACGAGTGAGGGAAGAGTGGATCGTGAGATCGACAGGCGGATCGGTGCGGCGTCTTCAGTAATGCGGACGCTGTATCGATCCGTTGTGGTGAAGAAGGAGCTGAGCCGGAAGGCAAAGCTCTCAATTTACCGGTCGATCTACGTTCCCATCCTCACCTATGGTCATGAGCTTTGGGTTATGACCGAAAGGACAAGATCAAGGGTACAAGCGGCCGAAATGAGTTTCCTCCGCCGGGTGGCGGGGCTCTCTCCCTTAGAGATAGGGTGAGAAGCTCTGCCATCCGGGAGGAGCTCAAAGTAAAGCCGCTGCTCCTCCACATCGAGAGGAGCCAGATGAGGTGGTTCGGGCATCTGGTCAGGATGCCACCCGAACGCCTCCCTATGGAGGTGTTTAGGGCACGTCCGACCGGTAGGAGGCCGCGGGGAAGACCCAGGACACGTTGGGAAGACTATGTCTCCCGGCTGGCCTGGGAACGCCTCGGGGTCCCACAGGAAGAGCTGGACGAAGTGGCTGGGGAGAGGGAAGTCTGGGCTTCCCTGCTTAGGCTGCTGCCCCCGCGACCCGACCTCGGATAAGCGGAAGAAGATGGATGGATGGATGGATGGATGGAGTTTGAACATCAAATATCTTGTCTTTGTAGTGCATTCAATTGAATATGGGTTGAAAAGGATTTGCAAATCATTGTATTCCGTTTATATTTACATCTAACACAATTTCCCAACTCATATGGAAACGGGGTTTGTATATATATATATATGTATTTACATATATATATATACATATGCATATACTGTATATACATATGTTTGCATATATGCATATATATACAGCTTATCATTGGGAATAATAACACTGTAGCAGGACATTCTTACATTTTGAACAGCAGGAATTAGCATCTGGCGTACATTTTTTTTCCTAGATAAACAATGCTAATGATAACTTGATACTGGCTGCAGAATAATTTCCCGTTGATGAATGGATTAGTTAAGTAAGTTTGTCAGCGTTGGGGTAAATTAATTTCCCCCCCTGCTGTGCGCGGGTGATGAAGTGTAAGGAACGCTCGGATTCAGCGACGAAGCAAACGTGCACATTGAACATGTTTCCCATCGGCTGTGAGAGCAGAGGGGGCAGTTAAGGGGTTAAAAATGGAGAATAGCTTATGTATAGAAGGAGCGGCGTGACAATGGACGAGCGAAAGCGGCGGAAACTGGATTTAGGCCCACTCAGCATATTTTCTCACCTGCCATTGTCCCGTGTGGCAAATCTGTACGGAACATTACTGCTCCATCTCAAGAAATTAGAGGATGTCAAAGTACGATCGGCTCTGATAAATATGCAAATTGCCCAAAGGGGATGGAAGAAAAAAAAAAAAAAGGTAAATGTCACGCATCCTGAAGGTCACGCTTTCAATGTGCTGGTCAGCTGTTTGTGTGACGGAAGCTCTGGGAACTTTTCAGACTCAACTGAGTTTTCAGGACCATCCATCCATCCATTTTCTACCGTTTGTCCCTTTCGGGGTGGCGGGGGGTGCTGGAGTCTATCTCAGCTGCATTCGGGCGGAAGGCGGAGTACACCCTGGACAAGTCGCCAGCTCATCGCAGGGCCACACAAATTGACAGACAACATTCACACACAAGGGACAATTTAGTGTTGCCAATCAACCTATCCCCAGGTGCATGTCTTTGGAGGTGGGAGGAGCCTATCCCCAGGTGCATATCTTTGGAGGTGGGAGGGGCCTATCCCCGGGTGCATGTCTTTAGAGGTGGGAGGAGCCTATCCCCAGGTGCATGTCTTTAGAGGTGGGAGGAGCCTATCCCCAGGTGCATGTCTTTAGAGGTGGGAAGAGCCTATCTCCAGGTGCATGTCTTTAGAGGTGGGAGGAGCCTATCCCCAGGTGCATGTCTTTGGAGGTGGGAGGAGCCTATCCCCAGGTGCATGTCTTTAGAGGTGTGAGGAGCCTATCCCCAGGTGCATGACTTTGGAGGTGGGAGGAGCCTATCTCCAGGTGCATGTCTTTAGAGGTGGGAGGAGCCTATCCCCAGGTGCATGTCTTTGGAGGTGGGAGGAGTCTAACCCCAGGTGCATGACTTTGGAGGTGGGAGGAGCCTATCTCCAGGTGCATGTCTTTGAAGGTGGGAGGAGCCTATCCCCAGGTGCATGTCTTTGGAGGTGGGAGGAGCCTATCCCCAGGTGCATGTCTTTGGAGGTGGGAGGAGCCTATCTCCAGGTGCATGTCTTTAGAGGTGGGAGGAGCCTATCCCCAGGTGCATGTCTTTGGAGGTGGGAGGAGCCTATCTCCAGGTGCATGTCTTAAGAGGTGGGAGGAGCCTATCTCCAGGTGCATGTCTTTGGAGGTGGGAGGAGCCTATCTCCAGGTGCATGTCTTTAGAGGTGGGAGGAGCCTATCCCCAGGTGCATGTCTTTGGAGGTGGGAGGAGCCTATCTCCAGGTGCATGTCTTAAGAGGTGGGAGGAGCCTATCTCCAGGTGCATGTCTTTGGAGGTGGGAGGAAGCCGGAGGGAACCCACGCAGTAGCGGGGAGAACATGCAAACTCCACACAGAAAGATCCAGAGCCTGGGGTGGAACTCAGAACATTCGTATTGTGAGGCACATGCACTAACCCCTGTTCCAACGTGCTGCCTTCAGGACCGTCACGAAAAAATATTTCCCCACACTCACCCGAATCGTCAATAAGTTGTTGTAAAAAATTATCTGATCAAAATGACTATTGCTACGTTTATTTAACCCACCATGAGGAAACGATGTGGTTGCAGTTTAGATTGTACATACAGTAACATAAGTACCCTATTTTTCTGACCATAGGGCGCACCGGATTATAAGGCGCACTGCCGATGAGCGGGTCTAGTCAGGTCTATTTTCATACAAAAGGCGCACCAGATTATAAGGCGCATTAAAGGAGTCATAATATTATGATTGGGGTTGGGGGCGTGGCTAAGAGGGGAGGAGTATATTTACAGCTAGAATTCACCAAGTCAAGTATTTCATATATATATATATATATATATATATATATATATATATATATATATATATATATATATATATATATATATATGTATAAATAAAAGAAATACTTGAATTTCAGTGTTCATTTATTTACACATATACACACACATAACACTCATCTACTCATTGTTGAGTTAAGGGTTGAATTGTCCATCCTTGTTCTATTCTCTGTCACTATTTTTCTAACCATGCTGAACACCCTTTCGCAGGTACCCAGAAAGGTTTCGAGTACCACCAAAAAAACTGAATCTCTGAAGACAGTATAAAAATCTGTGTTAAAGGTGTACAAATACTGTTTGTATAATAAGCATGTTATTGTTTACAAATGAGGGTTAAGAGTTCAGTACTAAAAAAAAAGAAAAAAAGAATGTGGCTTAAGTACAGTTTTTTAATTGAGCTGCTGCATTTTTTGGGTTGGGTTGTTTATTTATTTTGAGTAACTTCTACATTCTAAAAGGGGAGGAATGTAATAGAGTGATCTATGTTTCTCTGTTGCCATCTCCTGGTGAATGTTGGCTATAGCGTACTGGGGTTACTTTTTGGTTGGCCAACAATTTACGTGGTGTTGCGCACCTGACGTCAAGTGCGTGAGTCTGGTCTGAAGTCTACAGTAAAGAGACGTACTTCATCACCTCGCCTGGTTATTGCCTCCAACTCAATATATTACAACAACATTGCTGTTTACGGCAGACGAACTGCTTTACGGTAGAATAAAACATGACTGCTGTTGTTGTGTGTTGTTACCGCGCTGGGAGGACGTTAATGAAACTGCCTAACAATAAACCCGCATAAGAAACCAAGAACTCGCCCTCGATCATTCTACAGTTATAACGTGTTTGGGCAGGCACGCTGTTTATATTGTGGGAAAGCGGACGTGAATACAGGCTGTTATGTTTAAAAGCTCATACCAGCATTCTTCCCTGCTTGGCATTTAGCATCAGGGGTTGGAATTGGGGGCTAAATCACCAAAAATGATTCCCGGGCGCGGCGCCGCTGCTGCCCACTGCTCCCCTCACCTCCCAGGGGGTGAACAAGGGGATGGGTCAAATGCAGAGGACAAATTTCATTACACCTAGTGTGTGTGTGACAATCATTGGTACTTTAACTTAACTTTAACTTTACACATACAAACTGTAGCACACAAAAAAGCACATTTAATAAAAAAAACTTTATTATGGTCTTACCTTTACTTAGAAATTAAGTCCATGCGCCGCAACTAAAGCCCTCACTTAAACTTTCCACGTGCAAGATTGAATCTATTTAAAAAAAAGTGTAACCGAGGGTTTATAAATGTCGCCTATACTGTATGAAACTACAAAATAACAAACACGGAGGCTCCAGTTTACACGAGGACCACTTTATTTACCTTCTTTCAAAAACCTCCGCAACGTGACATCACTTCCGCTCTTAGCGCCTTCAAATTAAGAGCTCAAGGCATATACTGTATAACAGCGCATAACAGGAACTTAACATCACAAAGAGGAAAGCCCATGAAAATAGGTTACAAAAGTTATTTAATAAGAAGCCAAAAAGTGCAAAAACAATAATGTTCGTGTTGGAGGAGTTGTGAATTAGGTACACCTGCAGTCTGCAGGTGTATCTAATGTTGTGTCCCTGCAGTCATTCACAACTCCTCCAACACCAACATTATTGTTTTTGCACTTTTTGGCTTCTTATGAAATAATTTTTTTAAATAGATTCAATCTTGCACGTGGAAAATTTAAGTGTGGGCTTTAGTTGATATAACAATTCTACGGCGGGGGTGCAGGAGGCGAGCCTCAGCCAGTGCGTCTTTTGCAGCCGTTTTATGATCGCTCAGCACAAGAAATACTTTACACACATACAGTTGTTGACAAAATACACTGTACATTATATACCTCAGCTAACTAAACTATGGAAATGTATAATATAGTTCATATAGCAATACGGTCTCACTGCACAGCAGGCCAGCAGTTAGCCGAGTCATTGCGCAATCCATGTTGAGGCACTGAGTGACGTGCCTCAACTGGCTGCTGTTCACCGCACCGTCTCTTCTCAGTATTTGAACGGCAAATGTGAAAATTCAGCGATTTTGAATAAAAATAATCTAAAACGGGTGAAGTTAAATGGAAAATAACTTTATAGTATAATCACTGGATACATATAACAATTTAATTTTTTTTTTCTTTTTACATTTTTTTTCTTTCCATGATGGCAGGTGAGGCCCTGCCTCACCTGCCTCTAGTGACTGCACGTCACTGGGTCATAGAGAGCCTTGAAAGCCGCCGTGTGGAAAATGAAAGAATTTTGCACGAGAGAATTAGCATACTGAAGCTAGTTGTAGCGCTTGTGGTCCTTGCAACAGGAGGTGGGGGTTTAGCCTCGGATCGTACCCAGCTGGGCAGTAAACGGAGTGGCGTGCCTTTCCAAGGCCCCGTGCCGAAATTCCGACGGCGGGGAGAAAATTTACAACTCGTGCCCGTCCGCGGCAAGACGCTGGGGCGGCGGCCCGAGCGTGTCTTGTTGCCATCACTCCAAAATGAGGCTAATTTACGGCGACGTAAAAGCCACGGAGCCGAGAAGAGCCGGGAGGTGGGGCCGAGGTGTCGAGGCCGCCGCTTTGCGACGTGCAGTATTATGTGGCGTAAAACTGCGGCCGCTATCACTTTGTGCTTTTATTGGAATTCTCCAAGGTACATTTACCTCCTTAAACCCTGCCGAACACTTTAAATGTTGTACATTCCATAAATGTTCATGTCCTCAGCCATGCTTTTCACTCTTTCCACCCGCGCCTCCTCCAAGGCTCCAATTCCTCAACTCCTCATTTTAAAGCAACAGTAAGGAACTACTTTCTCTTCTACCACAATGCTATCATCCTTAAACTAAAAAATAGCAAACTTTTAACATTTTAGGACATGACACTGTATGGTAACATGACGTGTGAGTACTAATAGACGCTAACAGCAAGAGGAGTATAGTAGTAAGAGATGCTAACAGCGATATAAGTAGTAATACATACTGTGGAGGGGGGGCGTGGTCTGCGGGCCTGCCGCGGAGCGGGGTGTGTAAGGACTGGCCTCGAAGCCAGCGGCAGGTGAGTAGATTGCCCAGCTGGGGCTGTTTATCTAATCACCTGTCGCCCTTATTAGCAGCAGCCGGACCGAGACACGTTGTTGGAGTTGGTGCTGGTGAGCGGACACAGACGCTGGACATTGCGAGAGAGAGAGAAGGCCAGAAAGACTGAAAAGTCACGGAGCAGAGACTGTCGTGTCTGCGCTCACAATAAAAGACATTGTTGAACCCTGAATACCGGGCTCTCGTGCAAGTGTGTGGTGATCCGAAGAACCCACTAGAGGGCAACCTCCACACATACTAACAGCGATACATGAGGAGTAATAAGTGCGAAGAGAAATTTGAGTAGTAATAGATGCTAACAGCGATATATGAGGAGTAATAGATGCTAACATTGATATAAGTAGTAATACATACTAACAGCGATACATGAGGAGTAATAGGTGCTAACAGCAATTTGAGTAGTAATAGATGCTAACAGTGATATAAGTAGTAATATATACTAACAGCGATATATGAGGAGTAATAAGTGCTAACAGCAATTTGAGTAGTAATAGATGCTAACAGCATACTTGCCAACCCTCCCGGATTTTCCGGGAGACTCCCGAAATCCAGCGCCCCTCCCGGGACACATTTTCTCCCGAAAAACTCCCGAAATTCAGGCGGACCTGAGTGACGCGTTGACAACACACAACAACAGTGTCTACCGTAAAGCAGTTCGTCTGCCGTAAACAGCAATGTTGTGACACTTTTAAACAGGACAATACTGCCATCTAGTGTACATGCATATGTGACCCACCCATAATGTGTCACATTTTTGTGTTGATTTATTTATTTTATTTTGTGGTTTGAATTCGTTTTTGGAGCTGTCATTACACATTTATCAGTATTCACATTGGTCAGTAGGGGGCAGTAGGGCGTTTCTTCCCAATTGAATGCTATCACCTGCAGACCGGAAGTGTCTTGTCATTCTGATGAGCGCGACCAGTCTGTGAACAATTGAAACGTCCTGTGTGCTTTTTCCTCCTGTATAACAGGTTAGTTTTGGTGAATCAACTCACTGAATAATATCCATGTGATCTTTATATGTTTAAGTACACATTCTGATGGTGGAGCCTAACTCTAAAGTGTTTGTGAGTTGTAGTTTGTAAATGAACACTGAAATTCAAGTATTTATTTTATATATATATATATATATATATATATATATATATATATATATATATATATATATATATATATATATATATATATATAGCTAGAATTCACTGAAAGTCAAGTATTTCTTATATATATATATATATATATATATATATATATATATATATATATATATATATATATATATCTTAACCACGCCCCCAACCACCAGATGCTAACAGCGATATACTGTATGAGTAGTAGTAGATGCATAACAGCAACACATGATAAGTAAGTTATATATGTTATATATGAGTAGTAGTAAATGCTAACAACAACACATGAGAAGTAATAGATGCTAACAGCGATATATGAGGAGTAGTGAATGCTAACTGCAAAATATGAGTAGTACTAGATGCTAACAGCGATATATGAGGAGTAATAGATGCTAACAGTGATATATGAGTAATAGATGCTAACAGCGATATATGAGGAGTACTAGATGCTAACAGCAATATATGAGTAGTAATAGATGCTAACAGCGATATATGAGGAGTAATATATGCTAACAGCGATATATGAGGAGTAATAGATGCATAACAGCAACACATGAGAACTAATAGATGCTAACAACGATATAGTAGGAGTAGTAGATGCTAACAGCAATATGGGACAAGCGGTAGAAAATGAATGGATGGATAGTAGATGCTTAACAGCGATATATGAGTAGTAATCGATACTAACAGCTATATATGAGGAGTAATAGATGCTAACAGTGATATAAGTAATAATACATACTAACAGCGATACATGAGGAGTAATAGATGCTATGACCGATATACTGTATGAGTAGTAGTAGATGCATAACAGCAACACATGAGAAGTAATAGATGGTAACTGCGATATATGAGTAGTAATAGATGCTAACTGCGATATATGAGTAGTCGTAGATGCTAACAGCGATATATGAAGAGTAGTAGATGCTAACGGCGATAATAGAGGTGTAGTAGATGCATAACAGCAATACATGATAATTAATAGATGCTAACAGCGATATATGAGTAGTAGTAGATGCTAACAGCGATATATGAGAAGTAATATATGCTAACAGTGATATATGAGTAGTAATAGATGTTAACAGTGATATAAGTAGTAATACATACTAACAGCGATATAGGAGAAGTAATAGATGCTAACAGCAATCTATGAGTTTAGATGCATAATATCAATATATGAGTAGTAATAGATGCTAACAGTGATATAAGTAGTAATACTTACTAACAGCAATACATGAGGAGTAATAGATGCTAACAGTGATATAAGTACTAATACATACTAACAGCGATACATGAGGAGTAGTAGATGTTAACAGCGATATACTGTATGAGTAGTAATAGATGGATAACAGCAACATATGCGAAGTAATAGATGCTAACTGCGATAAACAAGAAGTAATATATGTTAACAGAAATCTTTGAATATAGATGCATAATATCAATACATGAGTAGTAATAGATACTAACAGCGATATAAGTAGTAATACATGCTAACAGCGATACATGAGGAGTAAGAGATGCTAACAGCGATATAAGTAGTAATGCATATTAACAGCGATATATGAGGAGTAATAGATGCTAACAGCGATATTTGAGTAGTAATAGATGCTAACAGCGATATAAGTAGTAATAGATGCTAACAGCGATATTTGAGTAGTAATAGATGCTAACAGCAATATTTGAGTAGTAATAAATGCTAACAGCGATATTTGAGTAGTAATAGATGCTAACAGCGATATTTGAGTAGTAATAGATGCTAACAGCGATATATGAGGAGTAAGAGATGCTAACAGCAATATTTGAGTAGCAATAGATGCTAACAGCGATACATGAGGAGTAAGAGATGCTAACAGCGATATAAGTATTAATACATACTAACAGCAATATTTGAGTAGTAATAGATGCTAACAGCGATATAAGTAGTAATAGATGCTAACAGCGATATTTGAGTAGTAATAGATGCTAACAGCGATATAAGTAGTAATAGATGCTAACAGCGATATTTGAGTAGTAATAGATGCTAACAGCGATATAAGTAGTAATAGATGCTAACAGCAATATTTGAGTAGTAATAGATGCTAACAGCGATATTTGAGTAGTAATAGATGCTAACAGCGATATAAGTAGTAATAGATGCTAACAGCGATATTTGAGTAGTAATAGATGCTAACAGCGATATTTGAGTAGTAATAGATGCTAACAGCGATATTTGAGTAGTAATAGATGCTAACAGCGATATTTGAGTAGTAATAGATGCTAACAGCGATATAAGTAGAAATAGATGCTAACAGCGATATTTGAGTAGTAATAGATGCTAACAGCGATATTTGAGTAGTAATAGATGCTAACAGCGATATTTGAGTAGTAATAAATGCTAACAGCGATATTTGAGTAGTAATAGATGCTAACAGCGATATTTGAGTGGTAATAGATGCTAACAGCGATATATGAGGAGTAATAGATGTTAACAGCGATATACTGTACGTAGTAAAAGATTCATAACAGCAACACATGAGAAGTAATAGATGCTAACAGCGATAAACAAGAAGTAATATATGAAACACCACCCGCCTTGACATGGAAAGGATTGACAGATTAGCTAGCTAGCATACATGTTTGGAAGCAGCAACAAACAAAACAAACACGCCCAGACTTGGCAATTTGAATTATTCTTCGCTTTGTTGGATAGTACTTTATTGATTCCTTCAGGAGAGTTCCTGTTGGGGTTTGTTTGTTTGTTTGTTTGTTTGTTAGCTAGTTAGCAACCTACCTCAGTCACAGGTGAATTTTGATTACATTTTGAGGAAATGTCAGAAATAGGATGAGCAACAAATGATTACATTTTGTGGTGATCCGGATCATCGTCTAGATTCAAATGATCCTTTACTATTGGGAAATTGTCAAGACTTGGACTATGGGTTGTTTGTTTTCCCGAGCAGGTAAGGACATCTTTTATTTTAACACTAACTACAAAATACAAACAAAAGGCGCGCACAAAGGCGGAGAACAAACTTGACTAATAAAACCAAAACTAGCACTTGGGTAAAAAACTATGAACAAGAAACAAAAACTTAATTGGAACGCAGGGAACTATGGCATAGATTTCAAAGGTAGCATGGAGGTACAGAAGTAGCATGGCATGAAGCGAGCAGAGGTAATGTCGCCAGGCTGACATCCTGGCAACAATGGGCTTAAATAATATAGACATGATTGACAACAGGTGTGCGAGTGCAAAACGTGAAACAGGTGAAACTAATGGGTCGCTATGGTGACAAAACAAACAAGAGTGCACAAAGAGTCCAAAAACAAAACGGAACATAACTAAAACAAAACATGATCACACAGACATGACAGAAATAAGCCTGGTGGACTTCTAGCTGTTGTTATTAGTATGATTATGAATAGGATTAAAAAGACATAAGGACATCTTTTATTTTAACACTAACTACAAAATACAAACAAAAGGCGCGCACAAAGGCGGAGAACAAACTTGACTAATGAAACCAAAACTAGCACTTGGGTAAAAAACTATGAACAAGAAACAAAAACTTACTTGGAACGCAGGGAACTATGGCATAGATTACAAAGGTAGCATGGAGGTACAGAAGTAGCATGGCATGAAGCGAGCAGAGGTAATGTCGCCAGGCTGACTTCCTGGCAACAATGGGCTTAAATAATATAGACATGATTGACAACAGATGCGCGAGTGCAAAACGTGAAACAGGTGAAACTAATGGGTTGCTATGGTGACAAAACAAACAAGAGTGCACAAAGAGTCCAAAAACAAAACGGAACATAACTAAAACAAAACATGATCACACAGACATGACAGAAATAAGCCTGGTGGACTTCTAGCTGTTGTTATTAGTATGATTATGAATAGGAGTAAAAAGACATAAGGACATCTTTTATTTTAACACTAACTACAAAATACAAACAAAAGGCGCGCACAAAGGCGGAGAACAAACTTGACTAATGAAACCAAAACTAGCACTTGGGTAAAAAACTATGAACAAGAAACAAAAACTTACTTGGAACGCAGGGAACTATGGCATAGATTTTGAAGGTAGCATGGAGCTACAGAAGTAGCATGGCATGAAGCGAGCAGAGGTAATGTCGCCAGGCTGACATCCTGGCAACATTTGGCTTAAATAATATAGACATGATTGACAACAGGTGCGCGAGTGCAAAACGTGAAACAGGTGAAACTAATGGGTCGCTATGGTGACAAAACAAACAAGAGTGCACAAAGAGTCCAAAAACAAAACGGAACATAACTAAAACAAAACATGATCACACAGACATGACAGAAATAAGCCTGGTGGACTTCTAGCTGTTGTTATTAGTATGATTATGAATAGGATTAAAAAGACATAAGGACATCTTTTATTATAACACTAATTACAAAATACAAACAAAAGGCGGGCACAAAGGCGGAGAACAAACTTGACTAATGAAACCAAAACTAGCACTTGGGTAAAAAACTATGAACAAGGAACAAAAACTTACTTGGAACGCAGGGAACTATGGCATAGATTTCAAAGGTAGCATGGAGCTACAGAAGTAGCATGGCATGAAGCGAGCAGAGGTAATGTCGCCAGGCCGACTTCCTGGCAACAATGGGCTTAAATAATGTAGACATGATTGACAACAGGTGCGCGAGTGCAAAACGTGAAACAGGTGAAACTAATGGGTCGCTATGGTGACAAAACAAACAAGAGTGCACAAAGAGTCCAAAAACAAAACGGAACATAACTAAAACAAAACATGATCACACAGACATGACAGAAATAAGCCTGGTGGACTTCTAGCTGTTGTTATTAGTATGATTATGAATAGGATTAAAAAGACATAAGGACATCTTTTATTTTAACACTAACTACAAAATACAAACAAAAGGCGCGCACAAAGGCGGAGAACAAACTTGACTAATGAAACCAAAACTAGCACTTGGGTAAAAAACTATGAACAAGAAACAAAAACTTACTTGGAACGCAGGGAACTATGGCATAGATTACAAAGGTAGCATGGAGGTACAGAAGTAGCATGGCATGAAGCGAGCAGAGGTAATGTCGCCAGGCTGACTTCCTGGCAACAATGGGCTTAAATAATATAGACATGATTGACAACAGATGCGCGAGTGCAAAACGTGAAACAGGTGAAACTAATGGGTTGCTATGGTGACAAAACAAACAAGAGTGCACAAAGAGTCCAAAAACAAAACGGAACATAACTAAAACAAAACATGATCACACAGACATGACAGAAATAAGCCTGGTGGACTTCTAGCTGTTGTTATTAGTATGATTATGAATAGGAGTAAAAAGACATAAGGACATCTTTTATTTTAACACTAACTACAAAATACAAACAAAAGGCGCGCACAAAGGCGGAGAACAAACTTGACTAATGAAACCAAAACTAGCACTTGGGTAAAAAACTATGAACAAGAAACAAAAACTTACTTGGAACGCAGGGAACTATGGCATAGATTTTGAAGGTAGCATGGAGCTACAGAAGTAGCATGGCATGAAGCGAGCAGAGGTAATGTCGCCAGGCTGACATCCTGGCAACATTTGGCTTAAATAATATAGACATGATTGACAACAGGTGCGCGAGTGCAAAACGTGAAACAGGTGAAACTAATGGGTCGCTATGGTGACAAAACAAACAAGAGTGCACAAAGAGTCCAAAAACAAAACGGAACATAACTAAAACAAAACATGATCACACAGACATGACAGAAATAAGCCTGGTGGACTTCTAGCTGTTGTTATTAGTATGATTATGAATAGGATTAAAAAGACATAAGGACATCTTTTATTATAACACTAATTACAAAATACAAACAAAAGGCGGGCACAAAGGCGGAGAACAAACTTGACTAATGAAACCAAAACTAGCACTTGGGTAAAAAACTATGAACAAGGAACAAAAACTTACTTGGAACGCAGGGAACTATGGCATAGATTTCAAAGGTAGCATGGAGCTACAGAAGTAGCATGGCATGAAGCGAGCAGAGGTAATGTCGCCAGGCCGACTTCCTGGCAACAATGGGCTTAAATAATGTAGACATGATTGACAACAGGTGCGCGAGTGCAAAACGTGAAACAGGTGAAACTAATGGGTCGCTATGGTGACAAAACAAACAAGAGTGCACAAAGAGTCCAAAAACAAAACGGAACATAACTAAAACAAAACATGATCACACAGACATGACAGAAATAAGCCTGGTGGACTTCTAGCTGTTGCTATTAGTATGATTATGAATACGATTAAAAAGACATAAGGACATCTTTTATTTTAACACTAACTACAAAATACAAACAAAAGGCGCGCACAAAGGCGGAGAACAAACTTGACTAATAAAACCAAAATTAGCACTTGGGTAAAAAACTATGAACAAGAAACAAAAACTTACTTGGAACGCAGGGAACTATGGCATAGATTTCAAAGGTAGCATGGAGCTACAGAAGTAGCATGGCATGAAGTGAGCAGAGGTAATGTCGCCAGGCCGACTTCCTGGCAACAATGGGCTTAAATAATATAGACATGATTGACAACAGGTGCGCGAGTGCAAAACGTGAAACAGGTGAAACTAATGGATTGCTATGGTGACAAAACAAACAAGAGTGCACAAAGAGTCCAAAAACAAAACGGAACATAACTAAAACAAAACATGATCACACAGACATGACAGAAATAAGCCTGGTGGACTTCTAGCTGTTGCTATTAGTATGATTATGAATACAATTAAAAAGACATAAGGACATCTTTTATTTTAACACTAACTACAAAATACAAACAAAAGGCGCGCACAAAGGCGGAGAACAAACTTGACTAATAAAACCAAAACTAGCACTTGGGTAAAAAACTATGAACAAGAAACAAAAACTTACTTGGAACGCAGGGAACTATGGCATAGATTTCAAAGGTAGCATGGAGCTACAGAAGTAGCATGGCATGAAGTGAGCAGAGGTAATGTCGCCAGGCCGACTTCCTGGCAACAATGGGCTTAAATAATATAGACATGATTGACAACAGGTGCGTGAGTGCAAAACGTGAAACAGGTGAAACTAATGGGTCGCTATGGTGACAAAACAAACAAGAGTGCACAAAGAGTCCAAAAACATAACTAAAACAAAACATGATCACACAGACATGACATATATAAGCCTGGTGGACTTCTAGTTGTTGTTATTAGTATGATTATGAATAGGATTAAAAAGAGGCACTATGCGTTTGTGTAGCGCCAAAAAGAACAGTCAAAGTTGATTAACAAGTGAGATTATTAATGATGAAGCCAGACGGAACATGTTGAAATATGGATTGCAAAAACAGCGAAAAAGCAAACGGAAGGAGGGCGGCGGCGTTTGAGAGGAGACCCTCGAGAAGGCGGCGTGTAAATAGGAGCCACGGCGAAGCCTCTTAAGTGGGGATGAAGAAGCGTCGGGATGAAAAGCTCCGAGTGATATTCTGGATCAATTTGCCGCAATCAAGCCCCCTTATGGCTGTGGTGGGCCGTATGAAATGGAGAGATTGGAGGCTTCAAGGACGCCTGTGACGACAGCGTAGGTCACACACACGCGGCGGGAGTGGAGGGAAACGCGGCGATGGCGCTATCTAGACGAGCATCCGAGTGGCAGGAACGTCTGGAAGATTTAATTATGCTGCTGATGTATAACCACGTCTCCCAAACGTCACTTAGAATGTGAATTAAGATCAATGTAGTCTGATATATGTATGAATGTATGACTTCCTGCCCGTGAAACACAACCGACTGTATTGTACAAACACTGGCTACACAAAACAACACACTTTATTATTTTCATAAAGTGATACACTCCAGTCCTGTAATCTTTAGCTAACTCACTGAAAAGGTTGAAAGATCCATATTGGACCAAAAATAAAATTAAAAAAAATCTGTCTGGAGCCGCAAAAAATTAAAAGCCGTATATAAGTCTTATAATGAAGGCAACACATGACGAAAGTGTCTATATCAGCTTTATCAGCCTACTATTAAAATGACTTTAAAAGCCTTATATAAGTCTTATAATGAAGGGAACACATGACGTAAGTGTCTATATTAGCTATAATAGCCTACTATCAAAATTACTTTAAAAGTCTTATATAAGTGTTGTAATGAAGACAACACATGAGGAAAGTGTCTATATCAGCTATATTAGCCTACTATCAAAATTACTTTAAAAGCCGTATATAAGTGTTATAATGAAGGCAACACATGACGTAAGTGTCTATATTAGCTATATTAGCCTACTATCAAAATTACTTTAAAAGCCTTATATAAGTCTTATAACGAAGGCAACACCTGACGTAAGTGTCTATAGTAGCTATAGTAGCCTACTATCAAAATGACTTTAAAAGCCGTATATAAGTCTTATAATGAAGGCAACACATGACGTAAGTGTCTATATTAGCCTACTATCAAAATGACTTTAAAAGTCTTATATAAGTGTTACAATGAAGACAACCCATGACGTAAGTGTCTATATTAGCTACAATAGCCTACTATCAAAATGACTTTAAAAGCCGTATATAAGTCTTATAGTGAAGGCAACACATGACGTAAGTGTCTTTATTAGCTATAATAGCCTACTATCAAAATTACTTTAAAAGCCGTATATAAGTCTTATAATGAAGGCAACACATAAGTGTCTATATTAGCTGTATTAGCCTACTATCAAAATGACTTTAAAAGCCGTATATAAGTCTTATAATGAAGGCAACACATAAGTGTCTATATTAGCTATATTAGCCTACTATCAAAATGACTTTAAAAGTCTTAAAAAAGTCTTATAATGAAGGCAACACATGACGTAAGTGTCTATATTAGCTATATTAGCCTACTATCAAAATGACTTTAAAAGCCGTATATAAGTCTTAAAATGAAGGCAACACATGACGTAAGTGTCTATACCGGTATTAGCTATATTAGCCTACTATCAAAATGACTTTAAAAGTCTTATATAAGTCTTATAATGAAGGCAACACATGACGTAAGTGTCTATATTAGCTATATTAGCCTACTATCAAAATGACTTTAAAAGCCGTATATAAGTGTTATAATGAAGGCAACACATGACATAAGTGTCTATATGCCTACTATCAAAATGACTTTAAAAGTCTTATATAAGTGATATAATGAAGACAACACATGATGTAAGTGTCTATATTAGCCTACTATCAAAATGACTTTAAAAGCCGTATATAAGTGTTATAATGAAGGCAACACATGACATAAGTGTCTATATGCCTACTATCAAAATGACTTTAAAAGTCTTATATAAGTGATATAATGAAGACTACACATGATGTAAGTGTCTACATTAGCCTACTATCAAAATGACTTTAAAAGTCTTATATAAGTGTTATAATGAAGACAACACATGATGTAAGTGTCTATATTAGCTATACTAGCCTACTATCAAAATGACTTTCAAAGTCTTATATACGTCTTATAATGAAGGCAACACATGACGTAAGTGTCTATATTAGCTATATTAGCCTACTATCAAAAGGACTTTAAAAGTCTTGTATAAGTGTTATAATGAAGGCAACACATGATGTAAGTGTCTATATTAGCTATATTAGCCTACTATCAAAATGACTTTAAAAGCCGTATATAAGTCTTAAAATGAAGGCAACACATGACGTAAGTGTCTATACCGGTATTAGCTATATTAGCCTACTATCAAAATGACTTTAAAAGCCGTATATAAGTGTTATAATGAAGGCAACACATGACGTAAGTGTCTATATAAGCTATATTAGCCTACTATCAAAATGACTTTAAAAGTCTTATATAAGTGTTATAATGAAGACAACACATGATGTAAGTGTCTATATCAGCTATATTAGCCTACTATCAAAATTATTTTAAGCCTTATATAAGTGTTATAATAAAGACAAAACACGACGTGAGTGTCTATATTAGCTATAATAGCCTACTATCAAAATGACTTTAAAAGCCGAATATAAGTCTTATAATGAAGGCAACACATGACGTAAGTGTCTATATTAGCTATATTAGCCTACTATCAAAAGGACTTTAAAAGTCTTGTATAAGTGTTATAATGAAGGCAACACATGATGTAAGTGTCTATATTAGCTATAATAGCCTACTATCAAAATGACTTTCAAAGTCTTGTATACGTCTTATAATGAAGGCAACACCTGACGTAAGTGTCTATAGTAGCTATAGTAGCCTACTATCAAAATGACTTTAAAAGCCGTATATAAGTCTTATAATGAAGGCAACACATGACGTAAGTGTGACAATCATTGGTACTTTAACTTTAACTTAACTTTTAAGTGTTTATATTAGCTATATAGCCTACTATCAAAATTACTTTAAAAGTCTTATATAAGTGTTATAATGAAGACAACACATGATGTAAGTGTCTATATTAGCTGTATTAGCCTACTATCAAAATGACTTTAAAAGCCTTATATAAGTCTTATAATGAAGGCAACACATGACGTAAGTGTCTATATTAGCTACATTAGCCTACTATGAAAATGACTTTAAAAGCCGTATATAAGTCTTATAATGAAGGCAACACATAACATAAGTATCGATATTAGCTATATTAGCCTACTATCAAAATGACTTTAAAAGTCTTATATAAGTGTTGTAATGAAGACAACACATGAGGAAAGTGTCTATATCAGCTATATTAGCCTACTATCAAAATTACTTTAAAAGCCGTATATAAGTCTTACAATGAAGGCAACACATGACGTAAGTGTCTATATTAGCCTACTATCAAAATGACTTTAAAAGTCTTATATAAGTCTTATAATGAAGGCAACACATGAGGTAAGTGTCTATATTAGCCTACTATCAAAATGACTTTAAAAGTCTTATATAAGTCTTATAATGAAGGCAACACGTGATGTAAGTGTCTATCAAAATGACTATGTGTTACAGGCTGAAGCAAATCTTCGTTGACAGAAATGTTGAAATGTAATATTTATTCTACACATTTTAACAACATTAGAAACCATTAGTAAATCAGAGGCTACTTTATTACAATCTTTGGCAAGCTCGGTAATGTTTGCTGTGGTCTGGAACAACATGGCATACAAACAACTATGTAAGATACTTTATTGTAGGTTTAGTTATTGTATAGTTAGTTTAGCTTACTACAATTGGTTTTGTGATGCTTTATTGTTGTTTAGTTATTGTATAGAGTTAGTTTTGCTTACTACAATTTGTTTTGTGATGCTTTATTGTTGTTTAGTTATTGTACAGAGTTAGTTTAGCTTACTATACTTAGTTTTGTGATGCTTTATTGCAGGTTAGTTGGATACAGTTAGCTTAGCTACAATTTTCAAGTACCTCGGCCGTCCCTGCCATCAAACAATCCAGTTGCGGTTCAGCGACAGGGCGACACGGTCGGAGTACATTCCTGGGAAATCATTTCTCCCGTGTCTTTCTTCCTATTTGTCCTTTCAAGCAAGACGGCCCTTAAAGTTCAGTGGCCCATTCTTCAAAAAAAAAGCCCATTACCGCTGCTTGTGATTCTCTATCACGCGGAGCACAGACCAGCCATTCCTCCGTTTAATGTTCCTCCTCCCGCCTTGTCTTTCTGAAGCCATGAGAGGAGCTTTGAGAAAGGCCTGCGACCGCTGCCTTCAAACCGCCGCCGGCCTTTTTTGTGTGTGTGACGCCTCTCGGGTAAAAAAGTAGCCATTGTTTTTGATACTCGACAAAGCTTTCAATGGAATTGCATGCGGCCTCCATGTCTGTTTCGTTGCTTCTCCACAGTAACACAGCTCTTGAATGCGACGCGAGATCTCTCGTCCGCCCTTGAACGTCACACAAACACCAGAAAACTCCAGAAGATTCTTACTGGGGTCGCATCTTTATGCGGGGTCGTTCTCCCAGGAAGGCAGACGGACTACTTCGGACAAGGTGTGTAGGAAAATCAAAGAAGCACAAAAAACAGAAAAAACAAGACGAAGGAAAAAGGGCCGATCGCACTGAATGCTGGGGCTAACCTTTAGCATAGACTAGAGACAGGAATAATGACGTAGCAGTTGCGTGTAGCAAACACTTAGCATAAACTATGGCATTGGAATACTCAGGGAACTGTGGCATGACACTAGCAAAACTTACGTGACGAGAGCATGAAGCAAGCAATGGCGCCAGGCCGACTGACTGGCAGAGGCAGGCTTAAACAGTGCCTCTGGTTAGACACAGGTGAGCGTCCCGAACAGGTGAAAACAATAAGCAGCCGTGGCAACCTAAACCAAACTCAGAGGTGTCACAAACAGGAACTAAAAGAGCCCAAAACTAACAGAAAATAACAAAAACATGATCCGGATCACGGATCATGACACTTTCCGTCTTTTTAGTCCGCATCGTTGTTATCGTCTGTCTGACAGCTGTCGTTCACGGACAGGGCGTGTTAGCTAGCTACCTTGTTTACGAATTAGTTTTGTGAGATCGCTTGTTTTTTTTGCATGTTTTAGCTAACTAGTTAGCGGTTTTACCTCAACCAATCACGAAAAGGGATGATTACTTATTTATAGGGATGTGGATAAATGCTTTGAAATGTATTATCGGAAATTATCGGTATCGGTTTCAAAAAGTAAAATGTGTGACTTTTTAAAACGCCGCTGTGTACACGGACGTAGGGAGAAGTACAGAGCGCCAATAAACCTTTATTGTCCAACTCTTAATTACCGATTCCGATATCAACCGATACCGATATATACAGTCGTGGAATTAACACATTATTATGCCTAATTTTGTTGTGATGCCCCGCTGAATGCATTAAACAATGTAACAAGGTTTTTCAAAATAAATCAACTCAAGTTATGGAAAAAAAAGTGCCATATTTATTATTGAAGTCACAAAGTGCATTATTTTTTTTAACATGCCTCAAAACAGCAGCTTGGAATTTGCACATACATTACATAGAAACTAGTAATTAATGAAAATGAGTAAAATTAAGTGTTCAAGGTTAGTACTATTAGTGGACCAGCAGCACGCACAATCATGTGCGCTTACGGACTGTATCCCTTGCAGACTGTATTGATATATATTGATATATAATGTAGGAACCACAATATTAATAACAGAAAGAAACAACCCTTTTGTGTGAATGAGTGTGAATGGGGGAGGGAGGTTTTTTGGGTTGGTGCACTAATTGTAAGTGTATGTTGTATTTTTTATGTTGATTTAATAAAAAAAATAAAAATAAAAAATAAAATAAAAAAATAAAAAATAAAAACGATACCGATAATTTCCGATATTACATTTTAAAGCATTTATCGGCCGATATTATCGGACATCTCTAGTAGAATTTCATTAAACAAAACCAGTTTTCTTTTTTTTAAAGGGGAACATTATCACAATTTCAGAAGGGTTAAAACCATTAAAAATCAGTTCCCAGTGGCTTATTTTATTTTTCGAAGTATTTTCCAAAATTTTACCCATCACGCAATATCCCTAAAAAAAGCTTCAAAGTGCCTGATTTTAACCATCGTTATAAACACCTGTCCATTTTCCTGTGACGTCACACAGTGATGCCAACACAAACAAACATGGCGGAAAGAACAGCAAGCTATAGCGACATTAGCTCGGATTCAGACTCGGATTTCAGCGGCTTAAGCGATTCAACAGATTACGCATGTATTGAAACGGATGGTTGTAGTGTGGAGGCAGGTAGCGAAAACGAAATTGAAGAAGAAACTGAAGTTATTGAGCCATATCGGTTTGAACCGTATGCAAGCGAAACCGACGAAAACGAGACGACAGCCAGCGACACGGGAGAAAGCGAGGACGAATTCGGCGATCGCCTTCTAACCAACGATTGGTATGTGTTTGTTTGGCATTAAAGGAAACTAACAACTATGAACTAGGTTTTGTCATGTCTGTGTGATCATGTTTTTGTTTTGGTCATGTTCGGTTTTGTTTTTGGACTTTTTGTGCACTTTTGTTTTGTCACCATAGCAACCTTTAGTTTTCACCTGTCACGTCACGCACCTGTTTCACGTTTTGAGTCACGCACCTGTTTTCATTAATCATGTCTATAGTATTTAAGTTCATTGTTTTCAGTTTGTCGTTCTGACGACATCCCGCATTTATGCTTCTGCACACTCTCCACACCCTTATGACCCTTGCTGCTCTTTTTTCATGCCGGTTCCATGCCAAGTAAGTTTTGTTTATTAAGCCACAGTTAGTGTTTTTTGTTGTTCACAGTTTCTGCCTTTGTGCAAGTATTTGTTTTCATAGACAAGTCGTTTCTCCGCCACTGTGCGCGCTTTTCGTTTGTACTTTTTTGTAGTTATAGTGTTTAAATAAATCATGTATTCACCTTCACGCCACATCTGGTCCAATTCACTTGCACCTCGGGAGAACAAACCAAGCCATAGTCCAAGTCTTGACAGGTTTACAGCATATAAAATACATTTGGCAACAACATGCACTTTGAGAGTGCAGACAGCCCAGTTTTCATCAATTAATATATTCTGTAGACATACCCTCATCCGCTCTCTTTTCCTGAAAGCTGATCTGTCCAGTCCAGTTGGAAATGCATCTGCTTTGAGTGTCGCAGGATATCCACACATTCTTGCCATCTCTGTCGTAGCATAGCTTTCGTCGGTAAAGTGTGCGGAACAAACGTCCAATTTCTTGCCACTTTCGCATCTTTGGGCCACTGGTGCAACTTGAGTCCGTAACTTGTTCGTGTTGTTACACCCTCCGACAACACACCGACGAGGCATGATGTCTCCAAGGTACGGAAAACAGTCGAAAAAACGGAAAATAACAGAGCTGATTTGACTCGGTGTTTGTAATGTGTTTGAGAAAATGGCGGATTGCTTCCCGAGAGCGAATAATAGAAAGGCGTTTAATTCGCCAAAATTCACCCATTTAGAGTTCGGAAATCGGTTAAAAAAATATATGGTCTTTTTTCTGCAACATCAAGGTATATATTGACGCTTACATAGGTCTGGTGATAATGTTCCCCTTTGAGCATACTTGCCAACCCTCCCGGATTTTCCGGGAGACTCCCGAAATTCAGCGCCTCTCCCGAAAACCTCCCAGGACAAATTTTCTCCCGAAAATCTCCCGAAATTCAGGCCGAGCTGGAGGCCACGCCCCTTCCAGCTCCATGCGGACCTGAGTCCGCTTTCCAACAATATAAACAACGTCTACAGTAAAGCAGTTCGTCTGCCGTAAACAGCAATGTTGTGACACTCTTAAACAGGACAATACTGCCATCTAGTGCATTTGATGAAAGCACTTTTGTGCGTGCCACACAGCAATGCATCATCAGAGTTCAGCATGGTTAGAAAGATAGTGACAGAGAATAGAACAAGGATGGACAATTCAACCCTTAACTCAACAATGAGTAGATGAGTGTTATGTGTGTGTATATGTGTAAATAAATGAACACTGAAATTCAAGTATTTCTTTTATATATATATATATATATATATATATATATATATATATATATATATATATATATGTCTTAATAAGGTTATCCAAAAAATAGTGCTCGATACCGTAGTAGAGCGCAATATATGTATGTGTGGGAAAAAAATCACAAGACTACTTCATCTCTACAGGCCTGTTTCATGAGGGGTTCCCTCAATCATCAGGAGATTGAGGGAACTCTTCATGAAACAGGCCTGTAGAGATGAAGTAGTCTTGTGATTTTTTTCCCACACATACATATATATATATATATATATATATATATATATATATATATATATATAGCCCCCCACGACCCCGAAATTAATAGGCGGTAGACAATGGATGGATGGATATATATATATATATATATATATATATATATATATATATATAAGAAATAATTGACTTTCAGTAAATTCTAGCTATAAATATATATTTATTTTATTATATATATATATATATATATATATATATATATATATATATATATATATATATATATATATATATATATATATATATATATATATAATAAAATTCTAGCTATAAATGTATATTTATTTTATTATATATATATATATATATATATATATATATATATATATATATTAGAGATGCGCGGTTTGCGGACACAACCGCGGAGTCCGCGGATTATCCGCGGATCGGGCGGATGAAATTTAAAAAAATAAGATTTTATCCGCTCGCGGGTCGGGTCGGGCGGATTAATTAGATTTTTTTTTTTTTTTTTTTTTTTTTTTGCGGGTGGCAGTTAAACCAATTGGGAAATATATATACATAGTTAAATGTTGTTACCCACATACGAAAAACGAGCAGGAACCTGCAGCATATGCCACAACAGAAGAAAAAAAAAAAAAAGAGATGGATACTTTTACGGAGCGGAGGGACGCCTCGCCGGGGTCCGGGACCGAGGCTCCTTCCCCCGAGAGGGCCCCACCGGGAGCCGTAGCTGAGGCGATCCGCGAGAAGGGCCCGACGCACGTCCAGGGTCACTACCGCGCCCACCGCACCGACACCCCGCCTCGTCCGCTTTCGCCGCGGCCGGCATCACGCGCAGCAGGTAAGCAGCTTACCTGCCCGCCACCCCCGTGGCCGGGGGCTCGTAACATGGGTCACTCCGCGCGCTCCGCCCGCGCAGCTTACCTGCTTGCTCGCAAAATGACTATTAGCATTCAGACAGGTTAAAATGTTGCTAAAACCATCACTTTTCTATCAGTCACAGTGACTTTTCAAAACAAAAATATTACAGCAAAAATCATATGGGTTGATTGACATGTTTATTCTGTAAGCTAACTTCAATAGTTTGAAATTATTTTGACAGTTAATGCCAGTTATCCTGTCAACCTTTCACAAGACTTCAATTTGTTAATTGAAAGTATAAATAGTATAAACACTTTTAACAGTATGTCGTGCTGTGAAATACAGCCGACAGGATGGCGCACCAAACACAAAGTGCATGCATGGTGCAGGAGAACAAAGGACTTCTTTCATTTAAGGTTTGTGATAAACCATCAAACTCATTCGTTAAAAGGACTCTATAGTAATATAAAGCGAATTTTTCTGGACATTATCATGCAAGAAAAGTTTATTTTTGGGATCGCGATCACCGCGTAATGATTTTTAAAGGTTGCATTACATTATTAACTGTCCCATGTGATCAGCCAGGGCGATTGGAAGTCCATGCTCAATTATTGCCTCCGTAAATAAAACTTCGGCATTTATCACATCCAAAGAATCTGTTTGGGTGACGAAAAACGTTGAAAGTTTTCCACTTGTATCGCTAGCAACGGCATTAGACTTGTGTTTTTTTGTCCCAACGTGGTCTTTTACATCACTAATTCCTCCGTGTCCGATCGAAAAATCTTGTCTGCACAAGGTGCAATTCGCGTAGTTTTCACCCTTTTTTTTTTTTTAAATTAATATTAGATATATAACAACGGGCGGATGGCGGGCGGATGCAGTTCTGATCAAACGTTACATCGGGTGGATGGCGGATGGTTGACGACTTTCTGCCGCGGTTGCGGATGAAATAAATTGCCTATCCGCGCATCTCTAATATATATATATATATATATATATATATATATATATATATATATATATATATATATATATATATATATATATATATATATAATAAAATAAATATATATTTATAGCTAGAATTTACTGAAAGTCAATTATTTCTTATATATATATATATATATATATATATATATATATATATATATATATATATATATATATATATATATATATATATATATATATATATATATATATATCCATCCATCCATTGTCTACCGCTTATTCATTTCGGGGTCGTGGGGGGATATTTATATACATATAGATATATATATATATATATATATATATATATATATATGAAATACTTGACTTGGTGAATTCTAGCTGTAAATATACTCCTCCCCTCTTAACCACGCCCCCGCCCCCAACCACGCCCCCCCACCCCGCCCCCACCCCCCACCTCCCGAAATTGGAGGTCTCAAGGTTGGCAAGTATGCCTTTAAGTAATATAAAAATGTATCAAAGCTGTTTATCTGTTTTATGGAGGAATGTAGTGAATCATAGAAGTGGCACCCAATGCTACTGAAAAAGCATTGATTTTGATTCGAATCGATTCGTTACCCTTAAGAACCGAATCGAATCGTGTGGTTACCCAAAGATTCACAGCCCCAGCGAGCTAAGTTCTATAAAGTCCATTAAATGGCAGCTTTCTTCTGCACTAATGACAACTCTCGGATGTTTTTTTTTTTTTTTTCTCCCTGGTGATCGGCCAAGACCAAGTTCATCGGGACCGTTTTCAAGGTAGCGAGCGCGGAACTAAAGGCATCAGGAGCGAAGGCGCTGGATGTGACGGACGTGCCGCGCCGCGCTTTATTTCTCCTCTATAAATAATTCCTGGGCCACAATGCGCCCGGGCGGAAGTAAACAAGCGTAGCCATCTTTAATAACCGCCGTCACGCCTCCCAGCCATGTCTATTAGGATGCGGCTCCTCTTCCCTTCTACCTGCTTCTTTATTCCTCACGAGCCGCTCAAGAGATCACTGTCTGCTGTCTCTGCATGTAAGTCCTGCGTGTGTGTGCGTGTGTGTGTGTGTGTGTGTGTGTGTGTGTGCGTCACCGACAATGTCATTCAGCAGTTTAGTAACAGGCCATTAGCTCGTTAATATGGGCCTAATGGGCGTTCTGCTACCTTAAGCTCAACCGTCGTGTTTGTGCCATTAGCAGACACTTAGCGCCGCGTTCGAGTCCAGCGGCCGCCGAGACACGGGGAAACAAAACAACGCGCACGTTAAAGCGCAACACGCTTAAAGTGGCACACGTCGTTTCCCAGACTTAGAACGGTACCGTATTTTTCCGGACCATAGGGCGCGCCGGATTATAAGGCGCACCGACGATGAGCGGGTCTATTCAGGTCTTTTTTAATAATAATAATAATAATAGATTTTATTTGTAGAAAGCACTTTACATTGAGCAAACAACCTCAAAGTGCTACAGTGTATTGAAAAAAAAATTTAAATTATAAAAAAAGATTATAAAAAAAAAAATACAAAAAAACACTAGGACAGCCTAATAGCTAGAACTAGCATGCATGTATCTA
The DNA here is from genome assembly GCF_033978685.3 of Nerophis lumbriciformis. Classification (NCBI taxonomy): domain Eukaryota; kingdom Metazoa; phylum Chordata; class Actinopteri; order Syngnathiformes; family Syngnathidae; genus Nerophis; species Nerophis lumbriciformis. The sequence continues at coordinate 8,300,141 of NC_084561.2, forward strand.
TAAAAAGGCATTTTTAAAAAAGAAGGGTTTTTATGCGGGTTTTTTAAAGCATCCACAGTCTGTGGTGCCCTCAGGTGGTCAGGGAGCAGTGACGAGGTTGATGGCTGGTGAGGCACTGACTTCATCGCAGTCAGATTTACAAACATATGAACCCTAAAGAGTATCTTATTCACCATTTGATTGGCAGCAGTTAACGGGTTATGTTTAAAAGCTCATACCAGCATTCTTCCCTGCTTGGCACTCAGCATCAAGGGTTGGAATTGGGGGCTAAATCACCAAAAATGATTCCCGGGCGCGGCGCCGCTGCTGCCCACTGCTCCCCTCACCTCCCAGAGGGTGATCAAGGGATGGGTCAAATGCAGAGGACACATTTCATTACACCTAGTGTGTGTGTGACAATCATTGGTACTTTAACTTAACTTTAACTTTACACATACAAACTGTAGCACACAAAAAAGCACATTTAATAAAAAAAATGTTATTATGGTCTTACCTTTACTAAGTTATAAATGAAGTCCATTCGCCGCTGTTGTGCTGGATTAATGCACCTCCTGACAAGAGTGTTATATCAACTAAAGCCCTCACTTAAACTTTCCACGTGCAAGATTGAATCTATTTAAAAAAGTGTAACCGAGGGTTTATAAATGTCGCCTATACTGTATGAAACTACAAAATAACAAACACGGAGGCTCCAGTTTACACGAGGACCACTTTATTTACCGTCTTTCAAAAACCTCCGCTCCACTACAACATGTCATCACTTCCGCTCTTGGCGCCTTCAAAATAAGAGCTCAAGGCATATACTGTATAACAGCGCATAACAGGAACTTAACATCACAAAGAGGAAAGCCCATAAAAATAGGTTACAAAAGTTATTTAATAAGAAGCCAAAAAATGCAAAAACAATAATGTTCGTGTTGGAGGAGTTGTGAATTAGGTACACCTGCAGTCTGCAGGTGTACCTAATGTTGTGGCCCTGCAGTCATTCACAACTCCTCCAACACGAACATTATTGTTTTTGCACTTTTTGGCTTCTTATGAAATAACTTTTTTAAATAGATTCAATCTTGCACGTGGAAAGTTTAAGTGTGGGCTTTAGTTGATACAACACTCCCGTCAGGGCTTGCAATCTACAGCGGGGGTGCAGGAGGCGAGCCTCAGTCAGTGCGTCTTTTGCAGCCGTTTTATGATTGCTCAGCACATTAATACGTTACACACATACAGTTGTTGACAAAATACACTGTACATTATATACCTCAGCTAACTAAACTATGGAAATGTATAATATAGTTCATATAGCAATACAGTCTCACTGCACAGCAGGCCAGCAGTTAGCCGAGTCATTGCGCAATCCATGTTGAGGCACTGAGTGACGTGCCTCAACTGGCTGCTGTTCACCGCACCGTCTTTTCTCAGTATTTGAACGGCAAATGTGAAAATTCAGCGATTTTAAATAAAAAATAATCTAAAACTGGTGAAGTTAAATGGAAAATAACTTTATAGTATAATCACTGGATACATTTAACAATTTAATATAAATTTTTTTCTTTTTACATTTTTTTTCTTTCCATGATGGCAGGTGAGGCCCCGCCTCACCTGCCTCTAGTGACTGCACGTCACTGTCAGGGAGAGCATTCCACAGACTGGGAGCGGCGGAGCAGAAAGCCATACAGGTCACACTGAGGGTGGCCAGCCCGACCAACAGAAAATGACAGGCTTAAATAATAGTGACAGGATTGGCAACAGGTGCGTGAGTCCAAAACATGAAACAGGTGAAAACTAATGGGTTGACATGGTAACCAAACAATGGAGCGTAAACAGGAACTAAAAAGAGTCTTAAACCAACAGGACATAACTAAAACAAAACATGATCACAAAGACATGGGTGGCCGTATAAACAATTTTAACACTGTTACAAATATGCGCCACACTGTGAACCCACACCAAACAAGAATGACAAACACATTTCGGGAGAACATCCGCACCGTAACACAACGTAAACACAACACAACAAATACCTTACGTTTTTTTCATACATAAGGACCACCGGATTATAAGGCGCATTAAAGGGGTCATATTATGATTTTATTCTAAATGTAAAACACTTCCTTGTGGTCTACATAACATGTGATGGTGGTTCTTTGCTCAAAATGTTGCATGGATTATTGTGGAGGGGAGCGTGGTCTGCGGGCCTGCCGTAGAGCGGGGTGTGTAAGGCATACTTGCCAACCTTGAGACCTCCGAATTCGGGAGATGAGGCGGTTGAGGTGGGCGTGGTTTGGTGGTAGCGAATGCGTCCCGGTGTCTTTGGTTGCCAATCAGGATGCGTCTTATGCCTGTTTTTTTAACGGCCCTACGCACTTGCGTGCCGTCCCTGCGTCCCGGTGTCCCTGGTTGCCAATCAGGATGCGTCTTATGCCTGTTTTTTTAACGGCCCTACGCACTTGTTTGCCGTTCCTGCGTCCCGCTGTCCCTGGTTGCCAATCAGGATGCGTCTTATACCTGTTTTTTTACCGACCCTACGCACTTGCTTGCCGTCCCTGCGTCCCGGTGTCCCTGGTTACGAATCAGGATGCGTCTTATGCCTGTTTTTTACCGGCCCTACGCACTTGCTTGGCGTCCCGGTGTCTTTGGTTGCCAATCAGGATGCGTCTTATGCCTGTTTTTTTACCGGCCCTACGCACTTGCGTGCCGTCCCTGCGTCCCGGTGTCCCTGGTTGCCAATCAGGATGCGTCTTATGCCTGTTTTTTTAACGGCCCTACGCACTTGCCTGCCGTTCCTGCGTCCTGGTGTCCCTGATTGCCAATCAGAATGCGTCCTTTGCCTGTTTTTTACCGGCCCTACGCACTTGCTTGCCGTCCCTGTGTCCCGGCGTCCCTGGTTGCCAATCGGGATGCGTCTTATGCCTGTTTTTTTTACCGGCCCTACGCACTTGCTTGCCTTCTCTGCGTCCCGGTGACCCTGGTTGCCAATCAGGATGCGTCTTATGCCTGTTATTTTATGAGCCCTGCGCACTTGCTTGCCGTCCCTGCGTCCCGGTGTCCCTGGTTACCAATCAGGATGCGTCTTATGCCTGTTTTTTACCGGCCCTACGCACTTGCTTGGCGTCCCGGTGTCTTTGGTTGCCAATCAGGATGCGTCTTATGCCTGTTTTTTTACCGGCCCTACGCACTTGCGTGCCGCCCCTGCGTCCCGGTGTCCCTGGTTGCCAATCAGGATGCGTCTTATGCTTGTTTTCTACCGACCCTACGCACTTGCTTGCCGTCCCTGCGTCCCGGTGTCCCTGGTTGCCAATCAGGATGCGTCCTTTGCCTGTTTTTTACCGGCCCTACGCACTTGCTTACTGTCCCTGCGTCCCGGGTTGCCAATCAGGATGCGTCTTATGCCTGTTTTTTTAACGGCCCTACGCACTTGCTTGCCGTTCCTGCGTCCCGGTGTCCCTGGTTGCCAATCAGGATGCGTCTTATGCCTGTTTTTTTACCGACCCTACGCACTTGCTTGCCGTCCCTGTGTCTTGGCGTCCCTGGTTGCCAATCAGGATGCGTCATATGCCTGTTGTTTTACCGGCCCTGCGCACTTGCTTGCCGTCCCTGCGTCCCGGTGTCCCTGGTTACCAATCAGGATGCGTCTCATCCCTGTTTTTTTACCGGCCCTACGCACTTGCTTGCCGTCCCTGCGTCCCGGTGTCCCTGGTTGCCAATCAGGATGCGTCTTATGCCTGTTTTTTTACTGACCCTACGCACTTGCTTGCCGTCCCGGTGTCCCTGGTTGCCAATCAGGATGCGTCTTATGCCTGTTTTTTTACCGACCCTACGCACTTGCTTGGCCTCCCGGTGTCTTTGGTTGCCAATCAGGATGCGTCTTATGCCTGTTTTTTACCGGCCCTACGCACTTGCTTGCCGTCCCTGCGTCCCGGTGTCCTTGGTTGCCAATCAGGATGCGTCTTATGCCTGTTTTTTTAACGGCCCTATGCACTTGCTTGCCGTTCCTGCGTCCCGATGTCCCTGGTTACCAATCAGGATGCATCATATGCCTGTTTTCTACCGGCCCTACGCACTTGCTTGCCGTCCCTGCGTCCCGGTGTCCCTGGTTGCCAATCAGGATGCGTCCTTTGCCTGTTTTTTTACCGGCCCTATGCACTTGCTTTCCGTCCCTGTGTCCCAGCGTCCCTGGTTGCCAATCGGGATGCGTCTTATGCCTGTTTTTTTACCGGCCCTACGCACTTGCTTGCCGTCTCTGCGTCCCGGTGACCCTGGTTGCCAATCAGGATGCGTCTTATGCCTGTTATTTTACGGGCCCTGCGCACTTGCTTGCCACCCCTGCGTCCCGGTGTCCCTGGTTACCAATCAGGATGCGTCTCATCCCTGTTTTTTTACCGGCCCTACGCACTTGCCTGCCGTTCCTGCGTCCCGGTGTCCCGGTGTCCCTGGTTGCCAATCAGGATGCGTCTTATGCCTGTTTTTTTACCGACCCTACGCACTTGCTTGCCGTCCCTGTGTCTTGGCGTCCCTGGTTGCCAATCAGGATGCGTCATATGCCTGTTGTTTTACCGGCCCTGCGCACTTGCTTGCCGTCCCTGCGTCCCGGTGTCCCTGGTTACCAATCAGGATGCGTCTCATCCCTGTTTTTTTACCGGCCCTACGCACTTGCTTGCCGTCCCTGCGTCCCGGTGTCCCTGGTTGCCAATCAGGATGCGTCTTATGCCTGTTTTTTACCGGCCCTACGCACTTGCTTGGCGTCCCGGTGTCTTTGGTTGCCAATCAGGATGCGTCTTATGCCTGTTTTTTTACCGGCCCTACGCACTTGCGTGCCGTCCCTGCGTCCCGGTGTCCCTGGTTGCCAATCAGGATGCGTCTTATGCCTGTTTTTTTAACGGCCCTACGCACTTGCCTGCCGTTCCTGCGTCCTGGTGTCCCTGATTGCCAATCAGAATGCGTCCTTTGCCTGTTTTTTACCGGCCCTACGCACTTGCTTGCCGTCCCTGTGTCCCGGCGTCCCTGGTTGCCAATCGGGATGCGTCTTATGCCTGTTTTTTTACCGGCCCTACGCACTTGCTTGCCTTCTCTGCGTCCCGGTGACCCTGGTTGCCAATCAGGATGCGTCTTATGCCTGTTATTTTATGAGCCCTGCGCACTTGCTTGCCGTCCCTGCGTCCCGGTGTCCCTGGTTACCAATCAGGATGCGTCTTATGCCTGTTTTTTACCGGCCCTACGCACTTGCTTGGCGTCCCGGTGTCTTTGGTTGCCAATCAGGATGCGTCTTATGCCTGTTTTTTTACCGGCCCTACGCACTTGCGTGCCGCCCCTGCGTCCCGGTGTCCCTGGTTGCCAATCAGGATGCGTCTTATGCTTGTTTTCTACCGACCCTACGCACTTGCTTGCCGTCCCTGCGTCCCGGTGTCCCTGGTTGCCAATCAGGATGCGTCCTTTGCCTGTTTTTTACCGGCCCTACGCACTTGCTTACTGTCCCTGCGTCCCGGGTTGCCAATCAGGATGCGTCTTATGCCTGTTTTTTTAACGGCCCTACGCACTTGCTTGCCGTTCCTGCGTCCCGGTGTCCCTGGTTGCCAATCAGGATGCGTCTTATGCCTGTTTTTTTACCGACCCTACGCACTTGCTTGCCGTCCCTGTGTCTTGGCGTCCCTGGTTGCCAATCAGGATGCGTCATATGCCTGTTGTTTTACCGGCCCTGCGCACTTGCTTGCCGTCCCTGCGTCCCGGTGTCCCTGGTTACCAATCAGGATGCGTCTCATCCCTGTTTTTTTACCGGCCCTACGCACTTGCTTGCCGTCCCTGCGTCCCGGTGTCCCTGGTTGCCAATCAGGATGCGTCTTATGCCTGTTTTTTTACTGACCCTACGCACTTGCTTGCCGTCCCGGTGTCCCTGGTTGCCAATCAGGATGCGTCTTATGCCTGTTTTTTTACCGACCCTACGCACTTGCTTGGCCTCCCGGTGTCTTTGGTTGCCAATCAGGATGCGTCTTATGCCTGTTTTTTACCGGCCCTACGCACTTGCTTGCCGTCCCTGCGTCCCGGTGTCCTTGGTTGCCAATCAGGATGCGTCTTATGCCTGTTTTTTTAACGGCCCTATGCACTTGCTTGCCGTTCCTGCGTCCCGATGTCCCTGGTTACCAATCAGGATGCATCATATGCCTGTTTTCTACCGGCCCTACGCACTTGCTT
>NC_084561.2:8311323-8346323 GCF_033978685.3 Nerophis lumbriciformis
GGAGATTTTCGGGAGAATATTTGTCCCGGGAGGTTTTCGGGAGAGGCGCTGAATTTCGGGAGTCTCCCGGAAAATTCGGGAGGGTTGGCAAGTATGTTTACAAGTGTATGTAAACTTTTGACCACGACTGTATATATATATATATGTATATATATATATATATATATGCATACAGGGGGTCACGACATCAACAGGCCTGCGCCACCGTGACAGAAAGTTGATATTTGGGCCAACGTTTCGAAAAAAAACCTACCAATCCTCCCCCCAAAAGACATATGGATGGCCAGAAAGATCAGGTTTATGATTATTATTATTATTACTATTATCATCGTGCAACACGGAGGAGTCAGCAGCAGATGTTCGCCCCGAGTGAGCGGGAACACGATAAAATGAGCCAATTTTCACCAAAGAGCAATAATCTGCCTTCTGTTTGTAAAACAACGGGAGATAAACTTCATTCCGTGTGCAAAAAAAAAAAAGTCAAAGTCTTCACAGAAATATTGTTTTTCTGACAGCCTGCAGGTCGGTATTGAAGGATGGGCGGGTCGGGCGTCGATGAGGACCCCCGCCCCAGGCTCAGAGGGAGCGGATTAGAAAAGGGTGATGCAATATTAATTGGTGGCGGCGCGTGCCGGGGAGCGGGGGTGGAAGGGGTGGGCGGGAGGGTTTGGGCAGGGGGAGGGCTGTCGGTGGTTTCTCCTCCCCCGGGGGAGGAAGGCTGTCAGGAGCTCGGAGAGACGGCCCGAGATGAGTCGCTGACCTTGTCTGTCAGCCGGCGGAGGAGAGGACGACTCGCCGAGGAGACACCCGGTTTCGCCTGACACTCGGATCAACACTCTGCCAGTCCACCGCGAGCCAGCTGGGACACATCCTTCCACTCGAGTGACAACGGAGACGGACGGGAGAGATCCAGGACGCCGTTAACGTGTTACGGCAAATAATACGCACTCTGTGGACGATAGGTCGTCCAAACAGGACTCCTGGGGCCTAATGTCCACGTTTACGCCAGCTTCTCCTAAAGTGTTGCAATAACATTGCGCCAGTCACTGATTGGACGACATGATCCATGTTTTAAGTACAACATGTTTGGGGGTCAAACTGGATTCCATTGAGGGTCACGTCGCAGTTATGACTGCCGTTTGTAACAGTGAGTAATATATAATTATGTATATATTAATCACACAACTCATATGCTTAAGGGCCGTTGCTATAGTTATTATCAATTGTGCTGAAGTTATAAATGATAAATGATAAATAAGTTGTACTTTTCTATCTGTACAAAGCCAGTCTCGTATCAGTCATACTTGCCAACCCTCCTGAATTTTCCGGAAGACTCCCAAATTTCAGTGCCTCTCCCGGGACAACCATTCTCCCGAATTTCTCCCGATTTCCAGCCGGACTTAAGGCACGCCCCCTCCAGGTCCGTGCGGACATGAGTGAGGACATGAGTGAGGACAGCCTGTCGTCGCGTCCGCTTGGCCAACCAAAAAGTAACCACGGAACACTACACCGTATAGTGTTCTGTGGTTACTTTTTGGTTGGCCAACGGTTTACGTCGTATTGCGCACCCTGACGGCAAGTGTGGGAGTCGGTTCTGAAGTATGAAGTAAAGAGACGTAACTTCATCACCTCGCCTGGTTATTGACTCCAACCCAGAATATTACACTACCTACGCTCCTTCAAAGGCTGTGCTACTGGCTGCAAAGCATTGCACCTTCAAATACAACAATGAGTAGATGAGTGTTATGTGTGTGTATATGTGTAAATAAATTAACACTGAAATTCAAGTATTTTTTTTTTTATATGTATATATATATATATATATATATATATATATATATATATATATATATGTATGTAGCTAGAATTCACTGAAAGTCAAGTATTTATTTTATTTAATATATATATATATATAAGAAATACTTGAATTTCAGTGAATTCTAGCTATAAATATACTCCTCCCCCCTTAACCCCGCCCCCCAGGCCCCCCCTACCCCGACCACCTCAAGCCCCCCCCCCCCAAAATCTCCCGAATTTGGAGGTCTCAAGGTTAACAAGTATGGTATCAGTGTTTGTTTCCAGAATCGGCCCGATGACTGCCAAGACCGAACATCGAGCGCCGTGACTCAGACAAAGTCGAGACAGGGCGATATCACGAATGTCAGCCCATTTGTATTTCATTAATAGTCATATATTGTGTCTAACTGGAGCTGTTGAGATGACCCCCTTACCAAAGTGAATGAATGAACTCATATTATGTTGTACATATGGTGAATGTTTATATTCTAGTTGGAGAAAGCCAACCACCGGGTTTAAGTAAATAATGGTTGAGCCCGGAATAAATCGCTGACGAGCCCTGCCTCCGGACCTAGCTCCGGAGGAGGGCCCCGGGCCCTTTAATTGGCGGACGGCGTGGCTCGGGTGATAGAGCGGCAATGCCAGCAACTTGAGGGTTCCAGGTTTGATCCCGGCCACTTCACCCTTGCTCCTGATAGGTGGTGGTTAGCGCCATCAGTGTGTGAATGTGTGTGTAAATGAGTGAATGTGGAAATAGTGCGCTTTGAGTACCTCGAAGTATGCAATCAATTGACCATTTCATGATTTTTGCAATGCAGTCTGCTGAAATGATGGAAAGCGCCACTCTACGTAGCAACTGGCGCTGGGGTCAAGGCTGGAATTGCCACAAAACACATTTTAAGATATTCAACACTGGCGGCTAAAGTGGATCGTGCACGCCCCGAATTCGTCACGTTTCATGTGTCAGGTAAACCGCACCACATGGGGCCATTAAAACTACCTTCCTATTGTATGCATTTGATTATTTTACATACTTTTTTTTACATACCCTGTAAAAACTAAGAAAATACCTGTAGATTTTATAGTAAAAAAACCGGCAGCTCAATCGCAAATTTTACATTAAAATTTACAGGGTTTTTTTTACTGCATATTATGTGGAATGGAAAAACGGTACCACTGGTTCTATGGTAAAATTCTGGCGACAAAGCTGCCATTTTTATTTTACTGTAAAATATACTGTAACTTTTACATTCACCGTAAAAACTAAGAAAATACCTGTAGATTTTATGGTAAAAATAAACTGGCAGCTCAATGGCAAATTTTACTTTAAAATTTACTATGTTTTTGTTTTTTTTTACAGCATATTATGTGAATGGAAAAACGGTACCACAGGTTCTATGGTAAAATTATGGCAACGAGGCTGCCATTTAAAAAAAAAAAAAAAAAATTTACTGTAAAATCTACCCTAACTTTTACATACACCGTAAAAACCAAGAAAATACCTGTAGATTTTATAGTAAAAAAACTGGCAGCTCAATCGCAAATTTTACCTTAAAATTTACAGTTTTTTTTTTTTTTACTGCATATTATGTGAATGGAAAAACAGTACCACTGGTTCTATGGTAAAATTCTGGCGACAACGTTGCCATTTTTATTTTACTGTAAAATATACTGTAACTTTTACATACACCGTAAAAACTAAGAAAATACCTGTAGATTTTATTGTAAAAATAAACTGGCAGCTCAATGGCAAATTTTACTTTAAAATTGACTATGTTTTTTTTTTTACAGCATATTATGTGAATGGAAAAACGGTACCACAGGTTCTATGGTAAAATTCTGGCAACGAAGCTGCCATTTTTTAATTATTATTTTTTTACTGTAAAATCTACCCTAAGTTTTACATACACCGTAAAAACTAAGAAAATACCTGTCAATTTTATGGTAAAAAGACTGGCAGCTCAATCGCAAATTTTACCTTAAAATTTACGATGTTTTTTTTGTTTTTTTTACAACATACTATGTGAATGGACAAGGCTGCCATTTTTAAAAACATTTTTTTACTGTAAAATCTACCGTAACTTTTACATACCTCGTAACAACTAAGACAATACCTGTAGATTTTATGCTAAAAAAACGGGCAGCTCAATTGCAAATTTTACCTTAAAATGTACGTTGTTTTTTTTTGTTTTTTTTTTTACAGTAAATTATGTGAATGGAAAAACGGTACCACTGTTTTATGGTAAAATTCTGGCGACAACGCTGACGTTTTTTTGTTTTTTTTTAACTGTAAAATCTACTGTAACTTTTACACACCCTATAAAAACTAAGAAAATACCTGTAGATTTTATGGTAAAAACAAAACCGGCAGCTCAAGCGCAAATTTTACCTTAAAATTTACGATGTTTTTTTTTTACAGCATATTATGTGAATGGAAAAACGGTACCACTGGTTCTATGGTAAAATTCTGGCGACGAAGCTGACGTTTTTTGTTTTTTTTTACTGTAAAATCTACTATAACTTTTACATACCCTGTAAAAACTAAGAAAATACCTGTAGATTTTATGGTACACAAAATAGCAGCTCAAGCGCAAATTTTACCTTAAAATTTACAATGTTTTTTTTACAGCATATTAAGTGAATGGAAAAACGGTATCACTGTTTCTATGGTAAAATTCTGGCGACGAAGCTGCCATTTATTAATTTTTTTTTCTGTAAAATCTACTGTAACTTTTACATACACCGTAACAACTAAGAAAATACCTGTAGATTTTATGGTAAAAACCTGGCAGCTCAATTGCAAATTTTACCTTAAAATTTAAGATGTTTTTTTTTTTTTTTTTTTTTTACAGTATATTATGTGAATGGAAAAACGGTACCACTGTTTTATGGTAAAATTCTGGCGACAACGCTGACGTTTTTGTTTTTGTTTTTTTACTGTAAAATCTACTGTAACTTTTACATACCCTGTAAAAACTAAGAAAATACCTGTCGATGTTATGGTAAAAAAAACTGGCAGCTCAATCGCAAATTTTACCTTAAAATGTATTATGTTTTTTTTTTTTTTTACAACATACTATGTGAATGGAAAAACGGTACCACTGGTTCTATTGTAAAATTCTGGCGACGAGGCTACCATTAAAAAAAAAATTTTTTTTTACTGTAAAATCTACCGTAACTTTTACCTACCTTGTAAAAACTAAGAAAATACCTGTAGATTTTATGGTAAAAAAAAAACTGGCAGCTCAATTGCAAATTTTACCTGGAAATTTGCGATGTTTTTTTTTTTTTTACAGCATATTATGTGAATGGAAAAACGGTCCCACTGGTTCTATGGTAAAATTCTGGCGACGAAGCTGACGTTTTTTGTTTTTTTTTACTGTAAAATCTACTGTAACTTTTACATACCCTGTAAAAACTAAGAAAATACCTGTAGATTTTATGGTAAACAAAATAGCAGCTCAAGCGCAAATTTTACCTTAAAATTTACGATGTTTTTTTTACAGCATATTATGTGAATGGAAAAACGGTATCACTGTTTCTATGGTAAAATTCTGGCGACAAAGCTGCCATTTATTAATTTTTTTTACTGTAAAATCTACTGTAACTTTTACATACACCGTAACAACTAAGAAAATACCTGTAGATTTTATGGTAAAAACCTGGCAGCTCAATTGCAAATTTTACCTTAAAATTCACAATGTTTTTTTTTTTTTTTTTTACAGTATATTATGTGAATGGAAAAACGGTACCACTGTTTTATGGTAAAATTCTGGCGACAACGCTGACGTTTTTTTTGTTTTTTTTTTACTGTAAAATCTACTGTAACTTTTACATACCCTGTAAAAACTAAGAAAATACCTGTAGATTTTATGGTAAACAAAATGGCAGGTCAAGTGCAAATTTTACCTTAAAATTTACGATGTTTTTTTTTTTTACAGCATATTATGTGAATGGAAAAACGGTATCACTGTTTCTATGGTAAAATTCTGGCGACAACGCTGAGGTTTTTTTTTTTTTTTTTACTGTAAAATCTACTGTAACTTTTACATACCCTGTAAAAACTAAGAAATTACCTGTAGATTTTATGGTAAACAAAATGGCAGCTCATGCACAAATTTTACCTTAAAATTGACGATGTTTTTTTTTACAGCATTTATGTGAATGGAAAAACGGTATCACTGTTTCTATGGTAAAATTCTGGCGACGAAGCTGCCATTTATTATTATTTTTTTTACTGTAAAATCTACTGTAACTTTTACATAAACCGTAAAAACTAAGAAAATACCTGTAGATTTTATGGTAAAAACCTGGCAGCTCAATTGCAAATTTTACCTTAAAATTTACGAAGTTTTATTTTTATTTTTTACAGCATATTATGTGAATGGAAAAACGGTACCACTGTTTTATGGTAAAATTCTGGCGACAACGCTGACGTTTTTTTTTTTTTTTTTACTGTAAAATCTACTGTAACTTTTACATACACCGTAAAAACTAAGAAAATACCTGTAGATTTTATGGTAAAAACCTGGCAGCTCAATTGCAAATTTTACCTTAAAATTTACGTTTTTTTTTTTTTTACAGTAAATTATGTGAATGGAAAAACAGTACCACTGGTTCTATGGTAAAATTCTGGCGACGAGGTTGCCATTTTTTCTTTTTACTGTAAAATCTACCGTCACTTTTACATACACCGTAAAAACTAAGAAAATACCTGTAGATTTATGGTTAAAAAAAAAACTGGCAGCTCAATCGCAAATTTTACCTTAAAATTTAGAGTGTTTTTTTTTTTTTTACAGCATACATGTGTATGGAAAAAAGGTACCACTAATTCTATGGTAAAATTCTGGCGCCGAGGCTGCCTTCTCTTTTTTTTTACTGTAAAATCTACCGTAACTTTTGCATACACCGTAAAAACTAAGAGAATAGCTGGAAATGTTATGGTAAAAAAAAAAAAAAAGATTTTTTTTTTTTTTTTACAGCATATTATGTGAATGGAAAACCGGTACCACTGGTTCTATGGTATGCGTGTCAAAGTGCGAACTACGCAGCGGCGTGAAAACTGCAAACAATACAGTACGAAGACAGGTAGCATGTGCAAAAACACACACCTGGGGAGCAGACAATGCAATATTTTGGTGAACTAAATCAAGTCAACAGCGGGTCAGAATAATAATAAAAAAACAAAACACACGTAGTCTGAAAGGACAAGCTGGTCCTAGCCATTTTTGTGTGTAAACACACACAGACATCCTACATACAAGATTTTTGTTTTTTTGTTTTTTTTAGCTCCACACATCTTTTTTTTGTATCTGACACCTGATATATTTCTGGCATCAACACCTGCAGACGCTGCGTGCTGCTGGGAACTGTCAGCTTGACTCCACTTTAGCACACACACACGCTAAACAGACAAAGTGGGGACCTCCTTCAATGTGGGGACCTTGGATGGACCAGGTTATCGTCTTATAAAGTTCAAGTACCAATGATTGTCACAAACACACATTAGGTGTGGCAAAATTATTCTCTGCATTTGACCCATCACCCTTGATCACCCCCTGGGAGGTGAGGGGTGCAGTGAGCAGCAGCGGTGGCCGCGCCCGGGAATCATTTTTGGTGATTTAACCCCCAATTCCAACCCTTGATGCTGAGTGCCAAGCAGGGAGGTAATGGGCCCCATTTTTATAGTCTTTGGTATGACTCGGCCGGGGTTTGAACTCACAACCTACCGATCTCAGGGCGGACACTCTAACCACTAGGATACTGATCTTAAACTATACTGATTATTTACATTATATTCAATCAAATAATACATTTTACAGTTGTTTTGTTAAGTGGGCAGAGAGTATTTGTCTTTATAAGTGGTATTGTTACCTTGCTATAGAGGTCAATGGATGTCTTTATTACCAAAACATTTTGACACTGAATTTATGCTGAATACTGAATTTTTATACAATAATGTTTTTATACACTGATTTTTGCTGCACCAAATCTCTTTACACTGAATTTCTTACACATTTTTTTACACTGTTATTTTTTTTTTTACTGTACACTGAATTTTATGCAACAAATATTTTTAAACTGAATTTTTCCGACCTGAATTTTTTTTACACAAAATCTTTTTACACTGACTACATACAGTGATTTTTTATGCATGAAATGTTTTACACTAAATTTTTCTGCATTGATTTTTCACACAAAATTTTGAAGCAACAAATATTTCAGCACTGAATTTTTTCACACAAAATTTGTATACACTGAATTTTTCTGCACCAAATGTTTTTACACTGAACATTTCCGCACTGAATTTTTTTTTCACCACAAAATCTTTTTGGATTGAAATTATATATACCGTATTTTTCGGACTATAAGTCGTTTTTTTCATAGTTTGGCCGGGCTCCAGTACGATTTATATATGTTTTTTTCCTTCTTTATTATGCATTTTCGGCAGGTGCGACTTATACTCCGGAGCGACTTATACTCCGAAAAATACGGTACATAAATGTTATGCACCAAATGTTTTACACTGAATTTTTCTGCACTGATATTTTTACATTGAATGTTTATACAACAAATTTTTATACACTGAATTTTTCAGCAACAAATGTTTTTGCACTGTTTTTTTTTTTTACACTAACTTATTTTACACTGATTTTATCTGCACCAAACGTTTTTCCACTGAATTTTTACGCACCATTTTCTCACACATAACTTTTTTACAGTACAATTAATTTGTATACAATCATTATTTCTGCACCGAATGTTTTACACTGAATTTTTCTGTACTTTATTTTTATTATAAAATTTTTTTTTACACTGAATTTTTCTATCATGAATTTTTCTGCACCTAATTTTTTACACTTGAATTTTTCTGCACTGATTTTTTACACTGAAATTTGAAGCAACAAATATTCCTGCACTGACTTTGTTTACACTGAATTTTGTACACACAAACCATTTTTTACAAAAAAAATTCTGCGCCAAATTTTTTTCACACTGAATATTTCGTCAGTGAATTTTTTACACTGAACTTTTCTATCATGAATTTTTCTGCACCAAATTTTTCACACTTGAATTTTTCTGCACTGATTTTTACACTGAATTTTGAAGCAACAAATATTCCTGCACTGAATTGTGTACACCCAAAACATTTTTTACACAAAAATGTTTTGCGCCAAATTTTGTTCACACTGAATCTTTCGTCAGTGAATTTTTCTATCATAAATTTTTCTGCACCAAATTTTTCACACTAAATTTTTCTGCACTGATTTTTTACACTGAATTTTGAAGCAACAAATATTCCTGCACTGACTTTGTTTACACTGAATGTTGTACACACAAAACATTTTTTACACAAAATTTTTATGCGCCAAATTTTTTTTCACACTGAATATTTCGTCAGTGAATTTTTTTTACACTGAATTTTTCTATCATGAATTTTTCTGCACCAAATTTTTCACACTTGAATTTTTCTGCACTGATTTTTTACACTGAATTTTGATTTTTTACACTGAATTTTGAAGCAACAAATATTCCTGCACTGACTTTGTTTACACTGAATTTTGTACACACAAAACATTTTTTACACGTTTTTCTGCACCAAATTTTTTTTACACTGAATTTTTCTATCCTGAATTTTTCTGCACTGATCTTTTACACTGAATTTTGAAGCAACAAATATTCCTGCACTGAATTTTGTACGCACATCATTTTTTACACAAAAATGTTTTGCGGCAAATTTTTTTCACACTGAATATTTCATCAGTGAATTTTTTTTACACTGAATTTTTCTATCCTGAATTTTTCACACTGAATTTTTCTGCACTGATCTTTTACACTGAATTTTGAAGCAACAAATATTCCTGCACTGAATTGTGTACACCCAAAACATTTTTTACACAAAAATGTTTTGCGGCAAATTTTTTTCACACTGAATTTTTTGTCAGTGAATTTTTTTTACACTGAATTTTTCTATCATTAATTTTTCGGCACTAAAGTTTTCACACTTGAATTTTTCTGCACTCATTTTTTACACTGAATTTTGAAGCAGCAAATATTCCTGCACTGAATGTTGTACACACAAAACATTTTTCACACAAATTTTTTCAGCGCCAAATTTTTTTCACACTGAATTTTTCGTCAGTGAATTTTTTTTACACTGAATTTTTCCGCAGTGAATTTTTTTTTACACTGATCATTTATACACTGATTTTTCTACACTGAATTTTAAAACACTGTATTTTAACCAACTGAATTTTTAAACACATTTTTTGCTCACAAATGTTTACTCAATGAAATTGTCGGCATAATTTGAAGAGGAATATCACCTCGTGCACACCCGAAGACCGCGTGGTGACCCCTAGAGTGGCGCCGATGTCGGCGGGCATGGCCCAGGGTCATGTGACAGCTCCAAACGAGACGCTCGTTAACACCAGGCCTTTTAAAACTCATGGCTGGCAGCGGCGTTCCCTCCCTGCGTGTGTGTTGCAATGCATTATGGGCCCGGATTGACGCTGACCGTGGCAGACAAGTGTCACTTTTGTCTGCGGTGGTGAATCGCACGTGCGGCTTGTTTTGTTAGCGTGCACAGTGTTGATGAAAAGTCACAAAATTAATAAAATATAAACATTTAGTTTTGAACCGCCGCTCTCTAGTGCTGTTAGCACTCATGCAACGCTCACCAAGAAAGTTTTCAGTGGATATCAAGCTGTACACGGACTACTCTAAAGTATATCCAAGTGTTACTGCTGTCAGAAAAATTGTATGTAAATTATCAAAAAAAACTTTCCGTTCTCTGAGTTCCCAGTGAACAGTCGAAAGCTGTCTTTGTTGCACCAAGTCAAAGGCTTGGAAAATTCCATTGTGTACGATAGGAGGAGACGGGAAAAGGGGTTATCTATTGTGATCCAAGACTTGCCCAAGCTCGATCCAGGACCAGCCCAAGCCAGAGGCATCTTTTTCTTTTGTGTCAGTGTGACCGAAAACAATGGCTGTTTACATACCCCCCCATTCCTTTAGAAACAGCTGTTGTTGTGCAAACAGAGAATATCCAAATAAAAGAGGAGACGTAAACCTTTTTTCGTCAGAGCGTGCTGAGACACTGTGCAAGGGTACCGTGTCCAGGCGTCTCTCCTCAAATTGAGCCAAACTGAATTCCGCCTCCGTTTAATTCTTTGCTTCTTGTCTTGTTCAATAGATGTCATCAGTGTTTGAACCTGACAACTGCAATACAAACGTTTGGTGTGTACTTTTTGCTCTCTTCAAATTGAAGTGAGGGTGGTAATTTGTTTCTTAGTGACACCTCGTGGCCACGGTAATCCATTAAGTTAAGTTTATGACGCGGTGAGTTGAATGACAGGATAGGATTAGACTATGCGGACACGTTTGTTACTGGATACTGTTTATTACAATTCTGCTGTGGATACTTTGTATATGTAAGTAATGTGCAACTATAAATATTTGACACTTGTTGATATTGACAAATGTGCTGTTTTACACTGCAATATTGTTCAATTATGTTAGGGGTGTTTTATGATAAATGGTAGTTTATATTTGGAGGACAATCAGTGGATGGAATATGAACGTGCAGAGGAGGTGGCGAGATCCTCTCGGACACGCATTATTTACCTTGAAACCCAACTAAGCATATAAATGCCCATTAACATATAATTAACATACTATTAAAATACTATTAGTGCAATTATCTGGTCGTCATTCGCCAAGAGAGTGTGATTGGAGGAGAGCGTTGTTGAGGTGAGTCAGGAAGTCAAGAGGTGAGAGGCAGGAGATGAATATTTAAGTGACTGGTGTGCGGTTGCAGGCAGTCGCCGTGACAGCGACAGTGCTGCTGCCATGGCGACGCGCTGGCTGGAATGGTTTAATGAAGGCCGGGTTTGATCACGCGGCGTTTATGAAGACATATTTGTCTCTCAACAACTGTCCTTTTGCAGCAGAACACAGCCAAACCACGCTCGTCTGGGCATGTCCCCTCATGTCCAAGACAAATACTGTTGGAGCAGGCGTCAGATCAGAGCCGCCCTGTCGGAGTCTGTGAGCGGGAAGTGATGGCGTCGGCGTGAAATAACTCCATAACATCAGGTTAAGGTAAGTCCATAACATCGGGTTAAAATAAGTCAATATCAGGCTAAAATAACTCCATAGCATCAGGTTCAAATAAGTCAATAATATCAGGCTAAAATAAGTCCATAACATAAGATTAAAATAAGTGGACAATATCGAGTTAAAATAACT
Source organism: Nerophis lumbriciformis (assembly GCF_033978685.3). Classification (NCBI taxonomy): domain Eukaryota; kingdom Metazoa; phylum Chordata; class Actinopteri; order Syngnathiformes; family Syngnathidae; genus Nerophis; species Nerophis lumbriciformis. The sequence continues at coordinate 8,323,372 of NC_084561.2, forward strand.
CCATAACATCGGGTTAAAGTAAGTCAATAACATTGGGTTGAAATAAGTCGATAAAATCAAGTTAAAGTAAGTTGATAATATTAGGTTATAATAACTTGATTACAATGGGTTAAAATAAGTCGATAACATCGGATTAAAATAAGTCAATAAAATCATGTCAAAATAAGTAGATAACCTTGGGTTAAAATAAGTCAATGACATCGGGTTAAAAAATAAGTCAACAGCATTAGGTTAAAATAAGTCGATAAAATTGTGCTAAAGGAAGTCGATGACATAAGGTCAAAATAAGTCAATGACATCGGGTCAAAAATAAGTTGATAACATCGGGTTAAAATAAGTTGATAACATCGGGTTAAAATAAGTTGATAACATCGGGTCAAAATAGGTCGATAATATCATATTAAAATAAGATGATAATACTGGGTTAAAATAAGTCGATAACATTGGGTTACAATAGGTCGATAATATATTAAAATAAGTTGATAACATAATATTAAAATAGGTATAAAAAAAACGGGTTAAAATAACATTGGGTTAAAATAAGTCGATAAAATCATGTTTTTAACATGATTTTATCCTGATGTTGATAACATCAGGATAAAATAAGTGGATAACATCGGGTTGAAAAAAGTCAGTAACATTGTGTTAAAATAAGTTGATGACATCGGGTCAAAATAAGTTGATAACATCGGGTTACAATCGGTCGATAATATCGTATTAAAATAAGCTGATAATACTGGGGTAAAATAAGTCGGTAACATTGGGTTACAATAGGTCGATAATATATTAAAATAAGTTGATAACATAAGGTTAAAATAAGTTGATGAAACTGGGTTGAAAATAAGTTGAAAACATTGGTTTGAAATAAGTTGATAACATCAGGATAAAATAAGTGGATAACATCGGGTTGAAAAAAGTCAGTAACATTGTGTTAAAATAAGTTGATGACATCGGGTTAAAATAAGTTGATAACATCGGGTTACAATCGGTCGATAATATCGTATTAAAATAAGCTGATAATACTGGGGTAACAAGTCGGTAAAATTGGGTTACAATAGATCGATAATATATTTAAATAAGTTGATAACATAAGATTAAAATAAAAGTGTTAAAATAAGTTGATGAAATCAGGTTAAAAATAAGTTAATAATAATGGGTTAATATAAGTTAATAACACTGGGTTAAAATAAGTCGATGACATCGGGTTAAAATAGGACAATAATATTTAAAAATAAGTTGATAACATAAGATTAAAATAAGTCGATAAATTCATGTTAAAATAAGTTGATAACATAAGGTTAAAATAAGTCGATAAAATAATGTTAAAATAAGTCGATAAAATCATGTTAAAATAAGTTGATAACAAATAAGGTTAAATTAAGTCGATAAAATCATGTTGAAATAAGTTGATAACAATGGGTTAAAATAAGTCCATAACATAAGGTTAAAATAAGTGGACAATATCGAGTTAAAATAAGTCCATAACATCGAGTTAAAATAACTCCATAACATCGGGTTAAAATAACTCCATAACATCGGGTTAAAATAAGTAAATAACATTGGGTTGAAATAAGTCGATAATATTAGGTTATAATAACTTGATAACCCTGGGTTAAAATAAGTCAATGACATCGGGTTAAAAAATAAGTCAACAGCATTAGGTTAAAATAAGTCGATAAAATTGTGCTAAAGGAAGTCGATAACATAAGTTCAAAATAAGTCAATGACATCGGGTCAAAAATAAGTTGATAACATTGGGTTGAAATAAGTTGATAACATCGGGTTAAAATAAGTTGATAACATCGGGTTAAAATAGGTCAATAATATCATATTGAAATAAGATGATAATTCTGAGTTAAAATAAGTCGATAACATTGGGTTGCAATAGGTCGATAATATATTAAAATAAGTTGATAACATAAGATTAAAATAGGTATAAAAAAAACCGGGTTAAAATAACTCAATAACATTGGGTTAAAATAAGTCGATAAAATCATGTTAAAAGAAGTTGATAACATAAGGTTAAAATAAGTTGATGAAACTGGGTTAAAAATAAGTTGATAACATTGGTTTGAAATAAGTTGATAACATCAGGATAAAATAAGTGGATAACATCGGGTTGAAAAAAGTCAATAACATTGTGTTAAAATAAGTTGATGACATCGGGTTAAAATAAGTTGATAACATCGGGTTACAATCGGTCGATAATATCGTATTAAAATAAGCTGATAATACTGGGGTAACATAAGACGGTAAAATTGGGTTACAATAGGTCGATAATATCGTATTAAAATAAGCTGATAATACTGGGGTAACATAAGACGGTAAAATTGGGTTACAATAGGTCGATAATATCGTATTAAAATAAGCTGATAATACTGGGGTAAAATAAGTCCGTAAAATTGGGTTACAATAGGTCGATAATATATTAAAATAAGTTGATAACATAAGATTAAAATAAGTCGATAAAGTCATGTTAAAATAAGTTGATAAGATAAGGTTCAAATAAGTCGATAAAATAATGTTAAAATAAGTCGATAAAATCATGTTGAAATAAGTTTATAACAAATAAGGTTAAATTAAGTCGATAAAATCATGTTAAAATAAGTCGATAAAATCATGTTGAAATAAGTTGATAACAAATAAGGTTAAATTAAGTCGATAAAATCATGTTAAAAAAAGTTGATAACAATTGGTTAAAATAAGTCGATAAAATCATGTTAAAATAAGTTGATAACGTAAGGTTAAAATAAGTTGATAAAATCATGTTAAAATAAGTTGATAACAAAAGGTTAAAATAAGTCGATAAAATCATGCTAAAATAAGTTGATAAGTTGATAACATAAGGTTAAAATAAATCGATAACATTGGGCTAAAATAAGTCGATAAAATCATGTTAAAATAAGTTGATAACAAAAGGTTAAAATAAGTCGATAACATTGGGTTACAATAGGTCGATAATATATTAAAATAAGTTGATAACATAAGATTAAAATAGGTATAAAAAAAACGGGTTAAAATAACTCAGAAACATTGGGTTAAAATAAGTCGATAAAATCATGTTAAAAGAAGTTGATAACATAAGGTTAAAATAAGTTGATGAAACTGGGTTAAAAATAAGTTGATAACATTGGTTTGAAATAAGTTGATAACATCAGGATAAAATAAGTGGATAACATCGGGTTGAAAAAAGTCAGTAACATTGTGTTAAAATAAGTTGATGACATCGGGTTAAAATAAGTTGATAACATCGGGTTACAATCGGTCGATAATATCGTATTAAAATAAGCTGATAATACTGGGGTAACATAAGTCGGTAAAATTGGGTTACAATAGGTCGATAATATCGTATTAAAATAAGCTGATAATACTGGGGTAAAATAAGTCGGTAAAATTGGGTTACAATAGGTCGATAATATATTAAAATAAGTTGATAACATAAGATTAAAATAAGTCGATAAATTCATGTTAAAATAAGTTGATAAGATAAGGTTCAAATAAGTCGATAAAATAATGTTAAAATAAGTCGATAAAATCATGTTGAAATAAGTTGATAACAAATAAGGTTAAATTAAGTCGATAAAATCATGTTAAAAAAAGTTGATAACAATTGGTTAAAATAAGTCGATAAAATCATGTTAAAATAAGTTGATAATGTAAGGTTAAAATAAGTTGATAAAATCATGTTAAAATAAGTTGATAACAAAAGGTTAAAATAAGTCGATAAAATCATGCTAAAATAAGTTGATAAGTTGATAACATATGGTTAAAATAAATCGATAACATTGGGCTAAAATAAGTCGATAAAATCATGTTAAAATAAGTTGATAACAAAAGGTTAAAATAAGTCGATAACATTGGGTTACAATAGGTCGATAATATATTAAAATAAGTTGATAACATAAGATTAAAATAGGTATAAAAAAACGGGTTAAAATAACTCAGAAACATTGGGTTAAAATAAGTCGATAAAATCATGTTAAAAGAAGTTGATAACATAAGGTTAAAATAAGTTGATGAAACTGGGTTAAAAATAAGTTAATAACATTGGGTTGAAATAAGTTGATAACATCAGGATAAAAAAAGTGGATAACATGGGGTTGAAAAAAGTCAATAACATTGTGTTAAAATAAGTTGATGACATACGGTTAAAATAAGTTGATAACATCGGGTTACAATAGGTCGATAATATCGTATTAAAATAAACTGATAATACTGGGGTAAAATAAGTCGGTAAAATTGGGTTACAATAGGTCAATAATATATTAAAATAAGTTGATAACATAAGATTAAAATAAAAGTGTTAAAATAAGTTGATGAAATCAGGTTAAAAATAAGTTAATAATAATGGGTTAATATAAGTTAATAACACTGGGTTAAAATAAGTTGATGACATCGGGTTAAAATAGGACAATAATATTTAAAAATAAGTTGATAACATAACATTAAAATAAGTCGATAATTTCATGTTAAAATATGTTGATAACATAAGGTTAAAATAAGTCGATAAAATAATGTTAAAATAAGTCGATAAAATCATGTTAAAATAAGTTGATAACAAATAAGGTTAAATTAAGTCGATAAAATCATGTTGAAATAAGTTGATAACATAAGGTTAAAATAAGTAGATAAATCATGTTAAAATAAGTTAACATTGGGTTAAAATAAGTCGATAAAATCATGTTAAAATAAGTTGACAACATAAGGTTAAAATAAGTCGATAAAATCATGTTAAATAAGTTGATAAGTTGATAACATAAGGTTAAAATAAGTCGATAAAATCATGTTAAAATAAGTTGATAACAAAAGGTTAAAATAAGTCGATAAAATCATGTTAAAATAATTTAATAACATTGGGTTAAAATAAGTCAATAAAATCATGTTAAAATAAGTTGATAACATAAGGTTAAAATAAGTCGATAAAATCATGTTAAAATAAGTTGATAACATAAGGTTCAAATAAGTTGATAAAATCATGTTAAAATAAGTTCATAACATTGGGTTAAAATAAGTCGATAAAATCATGTTAAAATAAGTTGATAACATAAGGTTAAAATAAGTAGATAAAATCATGTTAAAAAAAGTTAATAACATTGGGTTAAAATAAGTCGATAAAATCATGTTAAAATAAGTTGATAACAAAAGGTTAAAATAAGTCGATAAAATCATGTTAAAATAAATTGATAAGTTGATAACATAAGGTTAAAATAAGTCGATAAAATCATGTTAAAATAAGTTAACATTGGGTTAAAATAAGTCGATAAAATCATGTTAAAATAAGTTGATAACATAAGGTTAAAAAAAGTTGATAACATAAGGTTAAAATAAGTCGATAAAATCATGTTAAAATAAATTGATAAGTTGATAACATAAGGTTAAAATAAGTCGATAAAATCATGTTAAAATAAGTTAATAACATTGGGTTAAAATAAGTTGATAAAATCATGTTAAAATAAGTTCATAACATTGGGTTAAAATAAGTCGATAAAATCATGTTAAAATAAGTTGATAACAAAAGGTTAAAATACATCGATAAAATCATGTTAAAATAAGTTGATAACATAAGGTTAAAATAAGTCGATAAAATCATGTTAAAATAATTCATAACATTCGGTTAAAATAAGTCGATAAAATCATGTAAAAAATAAGTTGATAACATAAGGTTAAAATAAGTCGATAAAATCATGTTAAAATAAGTTGATAAGTTGATAACATAGTGTTAAAATAAGTCGATAAAATCATGTTAAAATAAGTTAATAACATTGGGTTAAAATAAGTCGATAAAATCATGTTAAAATAAGTTGACAACATAAGGTTAAAATAAGTCGATAAAATCATGTTAAATAAGTTGATAAGTTGATAACATAAGGTTAAAATAAGTCGATAAAATCATGTTAAAATAAGTTGATAACAAAAGGTTAAAATAAGTCGATAAAATCATGTTAAAATAATTTAATAACATTGGGTTAAAATAAGTCAATAAAATCATGTTAAAATAAGTTGATAACATAAGGTTAAAATAAGTCGATAAAATCATGTTAAAATAAGTTGATAACATAAGGTTAAAATAAGTCGATAAAATCATGTTAAAATAAGTTCATAACATTGGGTTAAAATAAGTCGATAAAATCATGTTAAAATAAGTTGATAACATAAGGTTAAAATAAGTAGATAAAATCATGTTAAAAAAAGTTAATAACATTGGGTTAAAATAAGTCGATAAAATCATGTTAAAATAAGTTGATAACAAAAGGTTAAAATAAGTCGATAAAATCATGTTAAAATAAATTGATAAGTTGATAACATAAGGTTAAAATAAGTCGATAAAATCATGTTAAAATAAGTTAACATTGGGTTAAAATAAGTCGATAAAATCATGTTAAAATAAGTTGATAACATAAGGTTAAAAAAAGTTGATAACATAAGGTTAAAATAAGTCGATAAAATCATGTTAAAATAAATTGATAAGTTGATAACATAAGGTTAAAATAAGTCGATAAAATCATGTTAAAATAAGTTAATAACATTGGGTTAAAATAAGTTGATAAAATCATGTTAAAATAAGTTCATAACATTGGGTTAAAATAAGTCGATAAAATCATGTTAAAATAAGTTGATAACAAAAGGTTAAAATACATCGATAAAATCATGTTAAAATAAGTTGATAACATAAGGTTAAAATAAGTCGATAAAATCATTTTAAAATAATTCATAACATTCGGTTAAAATAAGTCGATAAAATCATGTAAAAAATAAGTTGATAACATAAGGTTAAAATAAGTCGATAAAATCATGTTAAAATAAGTTGATAAGTTGATAACATAGTGTTAAAATAAGTCGATAAAATCATGTTAAAATAAGTTAATAACATTGGGTTAAAATAAGTCGATAAAATCATGTTAAAATAAGTTGATAACATAGGGTTAAAATAAGTCGATAAAATCATCTTAAAATAAGCTAATAACATTGGGTTAAAATAAGTCGATAAAATCATGTTAAAATAGGTTCATAACATTGGGTTAAAATAAGTCGATAAAATCATGTTAAAATAAGTCGATAAAATCATGTTAAAATAAGTTCATAACATTGGGTTAAAATAAGTCGATAAAATCATGTTAAAATAAGTCGATAACAAAAGGTTAAAATAAGTCGATAAAATCATGTTAAAATAAGTTGATAAGTTGATAACATAGTGTTAAAATAAGTCGATAAAATCATGTTAAAATAAGTTAATAACATTGGGTTAAAATAAGTCGATAAAATCATGTTAAAATAAGTTGATAACATAGGGTTAAAATAAGTCGATAAAATCATCTTAAAATAAGCTAATAACATTGGGTTAAAATAAGTCGATAAAATCATGTTAAAATAGGTTCATAACATTGGGTTAAAATAAGTCGATAAAATCATGTTAAAATAAGTCGATAAAATCATGTTAAAATAAGTTCATAACATTGGGTTAAAATAAGTCGATAAAATCATGTTAAAATAAGTCGATAACAAAAGGTTAAAATAAGTCGATAAAATCATGTTAAAATAAGTTGATAACATAAGGTTAAAATAAGTCAATAAAATCATGTTAAAATAAGTTCATAACATTGGGTTAAAATAAGTCGATAAAATCATGTTAAAATAAGTTGATAACATAAGGTTAAAATAAGTAGATAAAATCATGTTAAAATAAGTTAATAACATTGGGTTAAAATAAGTCGATAAAATCATGTTAAAATAAGTTGATAACATAAGGTTAAAATAAGTAGATAAAATCATGTTAAAATAAGTTCATAACATTGGGTTAAAATAAGTCGATAAAATCATGTTAAAATAAGTTGATAACAAAAGGTTAAAATAAGTCAATAAAATCATGTTAAAATAAATTGATAAGTTGATAACATAAGGGTAAAATAAGTCGATAAAATCATGTTAAAATAAGTTAACATTGGGTTAAAATAAGTCGATAAAATCATGTAAAATAAGTTGATAACATAAGGTTAAAATAAGTTGATAACATAAGGTTAAAATAAGTCGATAAAATCATGATAAAATAAATTGATAAGTTGATAACATAAGGTTAAAATAAGTCGATAAAATCATGTTAAAATAAGTTAATAACATTGGGTTAAAATAAGTTGATAAAATCATGTTAAAATAAGTTGATAACAAAAGGTTAAAATACATCGATAAAATCATGTTAAAATAAGTTGATAACATAAGGTTAAAATAAGTCGATAAAATCATGTTAAAATAAGTTCATAACATTCGGTTAAAATAAGTCGATAAAATCATGTAAAAAATAAGTTCATAACATAAGGTTAAAATAAGTCGATAAAATCATGTTAAAATAAGTTGATAAGTTGATAACATAAGGTTAAAATAAGTCGATAAAATCATGTTAAAATAAGTTAATAACATTGGGTTAAAATAAGTCGATAAAATCATGTTAAAATAAGTTGATAACATAAGGTTAAAATAAGTCGATAAAATCATCTTAAAATAAGCTAATAACATTGGGTTAAAATAAGTCGATAAAATCATGTTAAAATAAGTTCATAACATTGGGTTAAAATAAGTCGATAAAATCATGTTAAAATAAGTCGATAAAATCATGTTAAAATAAGTTCATAACATTGGGTTAAAATAAGTCGATAAAATCATGTTAAAATAAGTCGATAACAAAAGGTTAAAATAAGTCGATAAAATCATGTTAAAATAAGTTTATAACATAAGGTTAAAATAAGTCAATAAAATCATGTTAAAATAAGTTCATAACATTGGGTTAAAATAAGTCGATAAAATCATGTTAAAATAAGTTGATAACATAAGGTTAAAATAAGTAGATAAAATCATGTTAAAATAAGTTAATAACATTGGGTTAAAATAAGTCGATAAAATCATGTTAAAATAAGTTGATAACAAAAGGTTAAAATAAGTCAATAAAATCATGTTAAAATAAATTGATAAGTTGATAACATAAGGTTAAAATAAGTCGATAAAATCATGTTAAAATAAGTTAACATTGGGTTAAAATAAGTCAATAAAATCATGTTAAAATAAGTTGATAACATAAGGTTAAAATAAGTCGATAAAATCATGTTAAAATAAGTTGATAACATAAGGTTAAAATAAGTCGATAAAATCATGTTAAAATAAGTTCATAACATTGGGTTAAAATAAGTCGATAAAATCATGTTAAAATAAGTTCATAACATAAGGTTAAAATAAGTTGATAACACTGATTTAAAATGTGTCAATAACATTGGTTTGAGTACAATACAGTAACTCAGCAACATCGGGTTAAAATAAATGGATAATGACAAGTCAAAAATAACTCAGTAAAATAAGGTAGAGTGTCGTCGTGTTTTTGAAATATTTGTGTGACTTTGCCGACTTTCCTTGTCCTTTTTCTGCTCGGGATAGAATACGACTTGATGGCACATTCTGCACAATTCCCTTGCACGTCTAATTAGACAAGATATTGAACTAATTCACTGATTTGAATGCAGGCTCGTACACAACATTTAGCCCTTCTCTGCGGCAGGAAGGCTGTTTTCCTCGCTAAAACAAACGGTGTGAGCGACCGGCCCTGATTAAAGAAGAACTTATCTTAGAAGCAAACAGCACCTAAGGTCCAAAGTGACGTGCCGTCTAATCAGCCGCCTGGTCGGGTTGAGTCAAGTTGTTGTCGTGTTTGATTGGAAGTCATAACGTCGGCCATGTTCCTCGCTCACATTCTACCACGGCCATAAAAAGCCGGCAGTTTTTTTTTTTTTGCATTCCAAACACATCCAATGTCACACAGGAAATGCATTACTGCCAGCGATTATGCGCCGCCGCCGCCGCCGTGCATGACACGCCACGCCAGATAAGATGAATCAGACCATGTTCCAAGAAGCTCCATAAAAGCAGCCAAACGTCCATATTCATTAGGTCGCGTGTGTGACACAAATACAATATCTACACCCCCCCTTCTTGCTTTTCACCGCAGGGTGGGGACGCCGGGCGCCGCTGCGACACACGGCGAGGGCCGCAGAGCCCAACCCGGCGGGGGAAGCCACGCCGCTAATCCATCATCACCGGTGGCGGCAGCTTGGGCCGCGCTCACATCGACGCCTTCCCCTCGGGCTGCGGGGGAATGACACGCTTGCTTACACGGGCAATACCGTATGGAAATGCGTCCGTTTGACGGTCCGCTCGCTCAAAGCCACACCGGAAAATGTCAGGAGTACAAAATCCACCGCTTAAAATCCACTTTTAAAACAAGCAGCTTTAACAGTTTAGCTTTCTTTAAAAAAAACAAAAAAAAACAACATTTTTCCTACGCTTTGAACCCTGCAGCTTATAAAACGGTGCGGCTAATTTATGTGTTTTTCTTCGCCCGGCAGCCGTAATGTTTTGTATTCAACACCGACAGAAACATTGAAAAGGTGTGTTCTTGTTTGTGCAATGGCGACAACTTTTGGACGGGTTTGCTTACTACGGGTGTTGCGGGTGGAAAATGCACATCCGGTTTTGCACCTTCAACCGTTTTTGCTCGAAATTATTCTTCACGCATCACTCCGAGCAACGTTTGTAAGTTTTACAATACAACTAAAACAATTCATACTAGAGTGTCCGCCCTGAGATCAGTAGGTTGTGAGTTCAAACCCCGACCAAGTCATACCAAAGACTATAAAAATGGGAGCCATTACCTCCTTGCATCAAGGGTTGGAATTGGGGGTTAAATCACCAAAACTTATTTCCCCTCACCTCCCAGGGGGTGATCAAGGATGATGGGTCAAATGCAGAGAATAATTTCGCCACACCTAAAGTGTGTGTGACAATCATTGCTACTTTAACTTTAACAGTTTAGCTTTGTTAATAAAACAACACATTTTTCCTACGCTTTGAACCCTGCAGCTTATAAAACAGTGCGGCTAATTTATGGGTTTTTCCTTCACCCGGCAGCCGTAATGTTTTGTATTCAACACAGACAGAAACATTGAAAAGGTGTGTTCTTGTTTGTGCAATGGCGCCAACTTTTGGACGGGTTTGCTTACTACGGGTGTTGCGGGTGGAAAATGCACATCCGGTTTTACAACTTCAACCGTTTCTGCTCGAAATTATTCTTCACGCATCACTCCGACCAACGTTTGTAAGTTTTACAATACAACTAAAACAATTCATACTATAGTGTCCGCCCTGAGATCGGTAGGTTGTGAGTTCAAACCCCTACCGAGTCATACCAAAGACTATAAAAAGGGGACCCATTACCTCCCTGCTTGGCACTCAGCATCAAGGGTTGGAATTGGGGGTTAAATCACCAAAAATGATTCCTGGGCGTGGCCACCGTTGCTGCTCACTGCTCCCCTCACCTCCCAGGGGGTGATCAAGGGTGATGGGTCGAATGCAGAGAATAATTTCGCCACACCTAAAGTGTGTGTGACAATCATTGCTACTTTAACTTTAACAGTTTAGCTTTGTTAAAAAAACAACAACACATTTTTCCTACGCTTCGAACCTTGCAGCTTATAAAACGGTGCAGCTAATTTATGGGTTTTTTCTTCGCCCGACAGCCGTAACGTTTTGTATTCAACACCGACAGAAACATTGAAAAGGTGTGTTCTTGTTTGTGTAATGGCGACAACTTTTGGACGGGTTTGCTTACTACGGGTGTTGCGGGTGGAAAATGTACATCCGGTTTTACACCTTCAACCGTTTCTGCTCGAAATTATTCTTCACGCATCACTCCGAGCAACGTTTGCAAGTTTTACAATACAACTAAAACAATACATACTAGAATGTCCGCCCTGAGATAGGTAGGTTTTGAGTTCAAACCCCTGCCGAGTCATACCAAATACTATAAAAATGGGACCCATTACCTCCCTGCTTGGTACTCAGCATCAAGGGTTGGAATTGGGGGTTAAATCACCAAAAATGATTGCCGGGCGCGGCCACTGCTGCTGCTCACTGCTCCCCTCATCTCCCAGGGGGTGATCAAGGGTGATGAGTCAAATGCAGAGAATAATTTCGCCACACCTAATGTGTGTGTGACAATCAATGCTACTTTAACTTTAACAGTTTAGCTTTGTTAAAAAAACAAAACAAACATTTTTCCTACGCTTCGAACCCTGCAGCTTATAAAACGGTGCAGCTAATTTATGGGTTTTTTCTTCGCCCGACAGCCGTAATGTTTTGTATTCAACACCGACAGAAACATTGAAAATAAAAATAAAAATAAAATCATTACATCTAAAAAAACAATAAAATATTTGTTTATAGAAGAGTTTGAATGCCGGTTTAAGAGATGTCTAATCCTTGCTCAGTTTAAAAAGAGGTACAAAGACATGATTTTCAAAATATACAAGAATGAGGGTTTCTAACAACCACAAGGTGTTTACATTATTATTAATTCTCCAATTTTTTGGGTAGTTATTTACTTAGAACGGGTATATGTAGTTCACATTTGAACTGATACAATACCAATTCCCGGTACCTGGGAATTGATACCGCTACTCAATCAATTTTTGATACTATAGAGTGTGTTAATATTGTTTTTGATTATAAAACACATTTAAGAATGAGCTGATAATGACTGCTGTCCAGTTGTTTTATCTTTAAAAAAAAAAAATCACATTTCTGAGTTTCACTTGCAAGTATGACATTAAAACCTCTAAAGGCTTAGTGGCCACATGCGTGGACAGCACCTTTTAGCTCTTATTTCCAAAATTGTGTACACTACTGAATTGGGGTCTTACGGCCACTTATGTGGACACTTATACTGCCATCTGGTGGTGTCAGAAGAGTATAACATACAATGGAATTTGGAAAAAAAAAAGGGTAAAAATAAGAATTAGCATGTCAGTTAACATGAAGTACACGTTTGTGTACTTATGGACTAAGTACATTATATAAAATGATGATTCTTAGTTTTTATTCTAATTAGGGTCCAATAAGCCCAAATAGCAAAGAGAAATAAGTAAAAAAGCATGTAAACAAACAGCTTAGGCCTTAAGAGGTTAAGTTGTAGTTGCAAGTCCAAGACATTAGATGGCAGTAGTGCATAGTTTATGGTTTGCTGGCTTAGTCGGTTCAGTCTTTGCTAAATGTAGTCTTTTGTTGCGCCTCAAAAAGTGTTGATACTGTAAGTATTGTACTTCTTAGGAACCAGCTGTTTGATTGTAACGTGCATCGTAGTTGTAGTTTTTATCAACAAATTTGAAGTTGTTGAAATCGCCATGTAAAACTGCTAATGCTAATCAGTAGCGTGTCAATAGGAAAGCCAACGTATATTAGCACCTATAACAAAACTAAAAAAAAAAAAAAAAAAATGGCCCTCAGCATGTTTTGACTTTTCAGTACACAGCTCTTGGTGGAAAAAGTTTGGACAACCCTGATTGACAGAAAAGACCGAACAAAAAAGAAACCGACTATTTGCGTGCAATCAGGTTAGAAACCAAACATAGACCACAAAAAAATAAATTTTTTTTTAATTATTCTTGTGTAAATACAACCCCGTTTCCATATGAGTTGGGTTGAAAAGGATTAGCAAATCATTGTATTCCGTTTATATTTACATCTAACACAATTTCCCAACTCATATGGAAACGGGGTTTGTATATGAGCAGCAATTTGGGGCCCCGAAGCAGAATTAGCGGCATCATCCATACGGCTAATTTGGGGCCCCTAAGCAGAATTTTGTTAAAACAATTTTTCCCACCTCTTAATTAATGAAATATTTGTTTTAACTTTTACAATCAAACTTGAATTGTATTAGTGCAAAATAACAAATTTACCAGTTTACCAGCAGAAAAGAGCTATAAATAAATTTAAAAAAATATTAATGTCATATAAATATACAATATACATATATGTTTATATATAAATAATGCATTTTAAAAAAAGGGGCTATAAATAAAAATAAAAAAAATATTAATGTGATATATATATATATATATACAATATAGATATATTATATATAAATAATGCATTTAAAAAAAAGTAACTTTTTTTGTATTATTTAAATAAAATTGATGATTTAAAATGAGTTATTACTTTAATATGTGAATCATTGCACTTGGAATACATTGATTTAAAATGTGTTACAATTTGACAACAAGGATTAAACACATGTAGAAGTTGTTATGAAGTGGAAAGGGGTAGGAGTAAATAAGCTTTGCTTCTTCCTACTCCTTTTCGGACATGTCGTGAGAAATGAAAACGTTTAATATGTGATGTAACATGCTGACTTTGTATACATGTTCCAAACAAAAAGACAGAATTTGTGTTAAACTACTTTTTTTTTTTTTTTGCTTCAAAAATGTAACTTTAAATGAGTGTTTTCTCCATTATTTTCTGGTCCGCCACCTCGAGGAAGAAGGAAAACGTGGCATCATTCGTCTATAAAATTGTTGTAAGTACACCTCTGCATAAAGAAAACTATATAAATACAGATCAACTTACAGGAAATCATTTTAACATTGTTTTTTTTAGAAAATATTTAAAGTGCATCAATTGTAATTATTTAAACCACAGGTGTCAAACTCAAGGCCCGCGACATCATTTTATCTGGCCCGCAAACACCTGGAAATAATATTTGTCTATAAAGTATTTTCTCGCTAAATGTAATGGATTTTTTTAATTTTGACAGAATAAATATATATACTCCTTAAAAATTGCATGCCTTTTCAACTTTAATAGTGTCCAATATTGCAACAAATGTTACAGTATATTATCAAACTTTCCATATTTTTTTGCCTAAATAAAAATACATTTTACAGCAAACTACCCATTAAATTAATAAAAATGACAATACTTTTTTACAGCATATTACTGTAAATTGAAAAAAACTAAAACAATTTTTCCATTAAAATTCTGTTGACTGAGTCGCCATATTTTTACTGTAAAATCTTGTTTTTAACAGTGTATTACTGTAAAAGGAAAAACGATACATTTGTTTTTACAGTAGAAAAACTGGCAGTTAAGTTGCCAGAATAAAAAAAAGAACTTGTACTATTTTTACAAACACAATATAATGTTGTAAAAAACAATGTCAATTTAACACAAAAATTCTGGGAATTAAACTGCAAGCTTTTTCCGTAAACCCCCCCAAAAAAACAAAAAAAACCCAGTGGTATGGTTTTTCCATTTACCGTAAAATGTTGTAAAAAAACAAACAAAAAAACCCACTATTTTACAGTAACATTTTGTAAATGTAAAGTTTTTACTGTAAAATCGACAGTCTACTTAAAATAATTTATATAATTAACAATAAAAACCAGAGGCAAAGTCTTACATTATTCACTGTTATTAGCGGCCCTCTGATTGCAGCCATAACTGCCATGTGGCCCTCAATGAAAACCAGTTTGACATCCCCGATTTAAACTATACATTTTTTTTTTGGACCAACTCGAACCATTTGACAAATAAACTAAAAATAAATCACAATATAAAACACTTTAACCTACAAAACAGAACAAATAAAACAATTTGTGATTATTTTTTCAATCAAAATGAGGAAGTCAGGATTAGTGAAGTGAATTCTATTTATATAGCGCTTTACTCTAATGGATAAAGTGTCTTGCCCAAGGACACAACGGCAGTGACTAGGTTGGCAGAAGCGGGGATCGAACCTGGAACCCTCAAGTTGCTGGCACGGCCACTCTACCAACCGAGCTATTCCGGCCCAAAAAATAATTATAAAATAAATAAATAATAATAAAATAGAATACAATAAAATAAAATAAATAATAATTTAAATAAACAAAAATAAATCACAATATAAAACACTTCAACCTACAAAACAAAATTAATAAAATAATTTGTGATTATTTTTAAATCAAAATAAGAAAGTCAGGATTAGTGAAGTGAATTTTATTTATATAGCACTTTTCTCTAGTAGGTAAAGTGTCTTGCCCAAGGCCACAACGGCATTGACTAGGTTGGCGGAAGCGGGGATCGAACCTGGAACCCTCAAGTTGCTGGCACGGCCACACTACCAATTGAGCAAAATCGCCCAAAAAAAATAAAAATAAAAATAATAATAAAAAAATAAAAAATAATAATAATAATAAAAAAAAAATATATAATTTAAAAAAATCATTTAAATATACTAAAAATGAATCACAATATAAAACACTTCAACCTGCAAAACAAATAAAACAATTTGTAAATACTTTTAAATCAAAATGAGGAAGTCAGGATTAGTGAAGTGAATTATATTTATATAGCGCTTTACTCTAGTGGGTAAAGTGTCTTGCCCAAAGACACAACGGCAGTGACTAGGTTGGCGGAAGCGGGGATCGAACCTGGAACCCT
Organism: Nerophis lumbriciformis; assembly: GCF_033978685.3. Classification (NCBI taxonomy): domain Eukaryota; kingdom Metazoa; phylum Chordata; class Actinopteri; order Syngnathiformes; family Syngnathidae; genus Nerophis; species Nerophis lumbriciformis. The sequence continues at coordinate 8,339,665 of NC_084561.2, forward strand.
CAAGTTGCTGGCACGGCCACTCTACCAACCGAGCTATACCGCCACAAAAAATATATCTATAATAAAAATAAATAAAAAAATAAATAAAATAAAATAATAATAATAAAATAAATAATAAATACAAATCACAATATAAAACAATTTAACCTACAAAACAAAACGAATAAAACAATTTGTGATTATTTTTAAATCAAAATGAGGAAGTCAGTATTAGTGAAGTATATTTATATAGCGCTTTTCTCTAGTGGGTAAAGTGTCTTGCCCAAGGTCGCGACGGCAGTGACTAGGGTGGCGGAAGCAGGGATCGAACCCGGAACCCTCAAGTTGCTGGCACCGCCACTCTACCAACCGAGCTATACAGCCCCAAAAAATAAAAATAAAAATATAAAATAAAATAATAATAATTTAAATATACTAAAAATATATCACAATATAAAACACTTTAACCTACAAAACAAAATGAATAAAACAATTTGTGATTATTTTTAAATCAAAATGAGGAAGTCAGGATTAGTGAAGTGAAGTGAATTATATTTATATAGCGCTTTTCTCTAGTGACTCAAAGCGCTTTACATAGTGAAACCCAATATCTAAGTTACATTTAAACTAGTGTGGGTGGCACTGGGAGCGGGTGGGTAAAGTGTCTTGCCCAAGGACACAACGGCAGCAACTAGGATGGCGGAAGCGGGAATCGAACCCGGAACCCTCAAGTTGCTGGCACGGCCACTCCACCAACCGAGCCATGCCGCCCCGATTAACGGAAGACTGCTTTTAAATCAATGCATTCGAAGACAAAACGACAAACAAAAATGGATATTGTTTGACATCTTTATCATTTTTAAAGCACACCAAATGCATCAGGTTTGTTCCCCAAAGTACAACACCGTGCAGCGGTGGAAGACACAGGAAAAAAAAAACCCAGTCACACAAGACGAGTGCTGATAAGAATAAAAGTTTGGATTTATTTTGCTTTTTATTTGGACAATAAAACACATGTTCCTGAAATGCAGCAAGAGACATAGAAGGGGATGGCTAAGCATCTCGCCGGCAGAGCGGAGAGGTGTGGCCGGTTAAGACGCTGCTGTACACGGACACGCTACTGCGTAGAATACCACCTGTGCCAGGCTAAAGCGGGCTTGAGGGTTGGGGGTTTTTACTGCAATCACTGGAGCGTCTTTCACGTCGCTATATCGATTACCCTGTCTTGCCCTAACGAGCACTGGCAATGCACTTCCACCCTAAAGAGTTCTGCACCGCACAGTCGGACTCCAAGGACGGTAAATGTCGTCACGGCAACGGTTAGCAAAAAAAAAGCGCTAACAGTGCATGGGTCGAACATAGGAGAAATCCAGGGGTCATTACCCTCTGAAAGCAAGGATGTAAAATAGGTTGCGCTACTTGGCTGCAACCAGCAGAGGCGCTGTTGATTTTCGCGATCCAAAGAAGCCCTGGAAGTTTAGCTCCGTCCTCGCAATGGCATAGAAATAGGAGGTCAGAACATTCTATTAAGAATGATTAAAAATAAAACAATTGTTACTCCTCGTCTCTTAAATGGTGAACGGGTTATACTTGTATCGCGCTTTTCTACCTTCCACATTCACCCATTCACACACTGATGGCGGGAGCTGCCATGCAAGGCCCTAACCACGACCCGTCGGGAGCAAGGGTGAAGTGTCTTGCTCAAGGACACAATGGACGTGACGAAGTTGGTAGAAGGTGGGGATCGAACCAGGAACCCTCAGGTTGCTGGCACGGCCACTATCCCAACTGCGCCACGCGACCCCCCGTCTCTTAACCAAAATGTACTCTCATCATACTTGCCAACCTTGAGACCTCCGAATTCGGTAGATTGGATGGGGGGCGTGGTTTGGTGGTAGCGGGGTTTTATATAGTAGCGTAGTTAGTGCTGCAAGGGGTTCTGGGTATTTGTTCTGTTTATGTTGTGTTACGGTGCGGATGTTCTCCCGAAATGTGTTTGTCATTCTTGTTTGGTGTGGATTCACAGTGTGGCGCATATTTGTAACAGTGTTAAAGTTGTTTATACGGCCACCCTTAGTGTGAGCTGTATGGCTGTTGACCAAGTATGCATGCATTCACTAATGTTAACTGCCTCCAATAATGTTGTCCGGGTGGAAATCGAGAGAATTCCGGGAGATTTTAGGGGGGGGGGGCACTGAAATTCGGGAGTCTCCAGGGAAAATCGGGAGGGTTGGCAAGTATGACCACGACCCATCAGGAGAAAGGATGAAGTGTCTTGCTCAATGACACAACGGCCGTGACGAGGTTGGTAGAAGGTGGGGATCGAACCAGGAACCCTCAGGTTGCTGGCACAGTCACTGTCCCAACTTCGCCACGCCATCCCCCGTCTCTTAACCAAAACATACTCTCATCATACTTGCCAACCTTGAGACCTCCGAATTCGGTAGATGGGATGGGGGGCGCGGTTGGGGGTGCGGGGTTTGGTGGTAGCGGGGGTTTATATAGTAGCGTAGTTAGTGCTGCAAGGGGTTCTGGGTATTTGTTCTGTTTATGTTGTGCTACGGTGCGGGTGTTCTCCCGAAATGTGTTTGTCATTCTTGTTTGGTGTGGGTTCACAGTGTGGCGCATATTTGTAACAGTGTTAAAGTTGTTTATACGGCCACTCTGTGTGACCTGTATGACTGTTGATCAAGTATGGGTTGCATTCACTAATGTTAACTGCCTCCAATATTGTTGTCCGGGTGGAAATCGGGAGAATTCCGGGAGAATGGTTGCCCCGGGAGATTTTCGGGGCGGGGGGGGGCACTGAAATTCGGGAGTCTCCCGGGAAAATCGGGAGGGTTGGCAAGTATGATCACGACCCATCAGGAGGAAGGGTGAAGTGTCTTGCTCAAGGACACAACGGCCACGACGAGGTTGGTAGAAGGTGGTTGATCGAACCAGGAACCCTCAGGTTGCTGGCAAGGCCACTCTCCCGACCGCGCCACGCCGTCCCCGTCTCTTAAGCAAAACTCTCATGGCCATCCCCAGTTGCAACAACTGCTTCCGAAAAACAAAAACAAAACACACAAACATTTAGTCGACTTGAACCAAGGTCTACCAGTTTTACTGCATAAAATGCATCTTTAAAGGACTGCTGTGGAAACATCAACCAGAAAAAATGAACGAGGAGTAAAAGCAATCAGGAGAACAGTCAAGAAAAATCACCATCAACTTTTTTGTTTGTTTTTGCTCGGTATCTTGACCCCCCAAAAATAAAACAAGACAAAGACGGTCCGTGGATTTCTACCCCCGGCTTTGTCCCTGAGCAAGTCAGAGCTTTTCTTCCTGTCACTCACACACAAACACATCGTAGACCCGGAGAGATGTAGCCGCGGCGACAGCAGCGAACAAGAGTTATGTCGATAATTTTTTACGATAATGATGATCAATGAGGAACTACTATCATATTTTTTAGCGACGTTCTCAGAGCATTCAATCGATCGCCAAATCTACTGCTCAGTTTGTCTTAGACAAGGTTCGGCCTCTCTCATCCGTCATCAGCTCATGCTTTCAGACTTGGACTGATCACAGATCAACCTCTAGAACTGTTGATCCTGAGAACACAGTGACCTGGATGAATGAGGACATCCCTAGGAATCTTTTCACTGACGTCTCTCAGTTATTTAACTGAAAACAGTTTTTTTTCAATTTAGTTTGAGATAATCTTGTTCATCCACATCATGTTATTGTCACGGCATTGAATGGACCACAACTGGACTGTTCAGTTCGTCTTAGACGACGTTTGGACTCTCATCCGAGCAGGCTTCATCAGCTCATGCTTTCAGACTTGGATTGATCACTTATCAACCTCTAGAACTGTTGATCCTGAGACACAGTGACCTGGATGAATGAGGACATCCCTAAGAATCTTTTTACTGACGTCTCTCAGTTATTTCACTGAAAACAGGTTTTTTTCAATTTAGTTTGAGATAATCTTGTTCATCCACATCATGTTATTGTCACAACATTGAATGGACCACAACTGGACTGTTCAGTTCGTCTTAGACGACGTTTGGACTCTCATCCGAGCAGGCTTCATCAGCTCATGCTTTCAGACTTGGACTGATCACAGATCAACCTCTAGAACTGTTGATCCTAAGAACACAGTGACCTGGATGAATGAGGACATCTCTAGGAATCTTTTTACTGACGTCTTCCAGTAATTTAATTGCGGTCATTTCTGTTCCCAAAATGGGGGCCATGGCAGAAAATAACAGAGAAGCACTTCCTTGCGTTTATTTTCTGTGGGCACAGACAAAACTAGTATAGACTGGCAAGAGGCTTCACTCAGTTTCTTTTACTCCGCTACAGATAACTCAAACAGTTATGGATGGATTTTTAATAATCTTTCAGGAAATGTCCTAAATAGGATAATAAACTAGTCGTTACATTTCTATGTTTACGTTACGAGCTTCAATTTCTGTGTGTGTACGCTCACTCGGTTTCTTTCATTATGCTATAGATGGCTCCAAAAGTTGTGGGCACATGGTGATTAAACTTTCAGAAAATGTCAGAAATGGGATAAGGATCCAGACCACTGTCTGGACTCAGGACTTTGTTTTACTGTTGGAAGGTAAGGCCTGGCGTACGTCTTCGCACTACGAGTGTGGACTGTCGTTCTGCACCCTAAAAAAGTGAAACCATTCTTGCCGAGTCATGCGTCTTAGATGATTAATACTTGGGTCCTACACCATCCCTTCAGATTAGGGCCGTCCTGTCTTGACTGCTTGGACGATAGTTTTTTAACAAGCTTTATCTTTACGTTTTGCGTCCTAAAAAAGTGAAACTATTCTTGTTGACTCATGGCACTGTCTTGGAGGATATTTACTTGGGTCCGACACCATTCTCTCAGATTAGAGCTGTCTTATCAAGACTGATAAGGCAGTCTAAGACAACCTGGACGGTCCATTCAATGCTCTGAGAAGTCTTCGGTTCGCCTAAACAACTCTTGAAAACTCGGGTCCGTCTTACATTCGGGTCAGTACAGTAATGCAGACCATTTGCTGTGACACAAGTCAATGGAAATCAATAAACGCCCTATTCAAAAGGTCCAGTGTGAGCTTTGAACCAGATTTTTCAAACACAAACACAATTAAACACTGGCAGCAAACAGGCGCTAACAGCTGACACATCCTTTTTAAAAAATCAACACGCTTTGAGGTACTCGAGAGACTCACAACTAGAACATTTTTTGGGGCGGATAGCAAGTACGCGGAACACGGCAACAGCGAGACTTCAGAGTTAGCATTTCGTAAAAGTATTTTGGCTTCTTTCACCAAAGTGAGGGAGTCGCGGTGGTTGACGCGCCCACGTAAAACAAAGCCCCCCCGTCAGGGTTAAAAACCAGAGGAAAGAAAAAAAAACAGCACCATTTGAGGTCCGAGAGACAGATCCGTGTAGAACTGTTTGCTGGTAGCACCGTCAACCAGTTAAAAATCTCCCAACGCAACACACAGACACCAAAAAACGCAAAGCACGGATCGACAGCACAACGTAGCGTAGAGCAGAGAACACAGCAGCATCCTGAATGAAGCAGGTCATCGTTTTCCAACAATGATATCGTGAGTCCAGGTGTTTTATATTCGAAGATATATACTCGTATATATATGTATTCTGTACATGTTGAGTAACCAGGTTTACTATATTTTTCTGACTATACACATAGTTCACTGACAAAACACACACCAGAGTAACAATGAGGTAGGGCGGTGAAAGTTAGATGAAGTAGAACCGGTTTGTGGATTGTATACAAAGTTACTGATACCGTAGTAAAAATATAGACCAAACAAACGTGTCGCCTCCTTGTTGGTCTCAGTTCAGCCTGGTAGTGGCTTTTTACGTACAAAGTACAGGAGGAGGATTTTGTTTAATCGTCAAAAAGCCTCGAGCAACTTTGACAAGCTTTTTTTTTTTTGTTGGTTTTCATCTACGTTCAGTTTTTTTTTTTTTTTTTTTTTGAAAGACCCAGTCATCGTTTCCTGTCCGGAACTGGAGGTGGTGCAGGAAGAGGATCACAGAGCTGGTGAGGTTTCAACGCGAGGGTGAAAGCGCCAAAGCGCTAACAATATACAGTCATGAACTATGCTCAAAAAAACACAAGTACCTCAAGTCCGATGTGGAAACCCGCTAACATGTCAGGTGATGTAATATCTATTTTTCTTAGGCTTGACCCCGCCCCCTTTTGGCATCGAACAACAAAACAATACATGACAGGACTATCGTTGCTTTGTAAAATGGTGAAGAAAACATTTTCGGGTCAGGCGGATTTGTCATGTGCAAACCATGCTGAGTAAGGGGTGCACAAAAATCGATTCGATTCATCCCAATTCTAAATCGATTCATTTTTTTTTTTTTTAAATCAATAAAAAACAAAAAAATTTAATACCTTTTTAGGCCATCTCAATGCAACCAGAAGGAGCTTTTCTAGCCTGTTTTGTAAACAGTTTCATTGTCATTATTATGCCAAATACATTGCGAGATTCATCGAGTTGAATCGAGAATAAAGTCTGAATCGAATCGTCACCCCATGAATCGAATCAAATCGCGAGTTGCCCAAAAACTCTCACCCCTAATGCTGATCACCAGCCAATCAGCATCCTAACACTTTGGCTGATACTGATCGTACTTAGGTAAATATC
>NC_084561.2:8351323-8376323 GCF_033978685.3 Nerophis lumbriciformis
GGAAAAAACATATATAAGTCGCACTGGAGTATAAGTCGCATTTTTGGGGGAAATTTATTTGATAAAACCCAACATCAAGAATAGACATTTGAAAGGCAATTTAAAATAAATAAAGAATTGTGAACAACAGGCTGAATAAGTGTACGTTATATGAGGCATAAATAACCAACTGGTATGTTAACGTAACATATTATGGTAAGAGTCATTCAAATAACTATAACATATAGAACATGCTAGATGTTTACCAAACAATCTGTCACTCCTAATCGCTAAATCCCATGAAATCTTATACGTCTAGTCTCTTACGTGATTGAGCTAAATAATATTATTTGATATTTTACGGTAATGTGTTAATAATTTCACACATAAGTTGCTCCTGAGTACTATGAAAAAAAACTGCGACTTATAGTCCGAAAAATACGGTACTTGTACATGGTACCGTAATGTAATCAAGCTGGTGTCGTTAGCATTAGCTAATATGCTAACACGTTTGATCCACAAGGGAAATTGTTCCATACAGCAGCTCAGTTACAAAGGATGGAAAGGGTAAGGATGGAAAGGATAATGCACACAAGGGCACAAAAAGAGGGTGAAAACCAAAAGGTATAAAAGTTAGTATATTTAACTTACAATGCCATTCTTTTTGTACTGTTTCAGTTTCATAAATGTCTCAGTAAATTCAGTAAATATTGAGTCTGTTTAGCTGATTGGAGAGCTAGCATCCGCAGCCAGTGTTGTCCATGATGATGACTTTTCTGTTTTGTTTGATCAGCCGTTTTACTGCCGTGTTACAGGCACCGTTCGGAAACAATTAGGTTATGTAAATAAACCTTTAAAAAAAAAAGTATGTGTAAATAACTAATTTTACAACGTATACATATGCGGCTAATAGTCCAGTGTGGCTAATGTATGGAAAACATATTTATTTCCGCTGAAAGTTTAGTTGGTGCGACTCATATACAATTGCGCTCCATAGTCTGGAAAATACTACAGATGTCTGATAATGGCTTTTATGCCGATATCCGATATTGTCCAACTCTTAATTACCGATACCGATATATACAGTCGTGGAATTAACACATTATTATGCCTAATTTTGTTGTGATGCCCCCACTGGATGCATTAAGCAATGTAACAAGGTTTTCCAAAATAAATCAACTCAAGTTATGGAAAAAAAAAATGCCAACATGGCACTGCCATATTTATTATTGAAGTCACTAAGTGCATTTTTTTTTTAACGTGCCTCAAAACAGCAGCTTGGAATTTGGGACATGCTCTCCCTGAGAGAGCATGAGGAGGTTGAGGTGGGCAGGGTTGGTTTGGGGGTAGCGGGGGTGTATATTGTAGCGTCCCGGAAGAGTTAGTTCTGCAAGGGGTTCTGGGCATTTGTTCTGTTGTGTTTATGTTGTGTTACGGTGCGGATGTTCTCCCGAAATGTGTTTGTCATTCTTGTTTGGTGTGGGTTCACAGTGTGGCGCATATTTGTAACAGTGTTTAAGTTGTTTGTACGGCCACCCTCAGTGTGTGTGCCGACACGCAAAGGCAGTGCCTTTAAGGTTTATTGGCGCTCTGTACTTCTCCCTACGTCCGTGTACACAGCGGCGTTTTAAAAAGTCATAAATTTTACTTTTTGAAACCGATACCGATAATTTCCGATATTACATTTTAAAGCATTTATCGGCCGTTAATATCGGCAGTCCGGTATTATCGGACATCTCTAGAAAATACAGTAATTTATTGACTTCACGCTCTTTCCTAAAATTTGTTCTGGAATCGGAACAACTTGTAAGTCAACCTCCGTCACAGATGTTCCACTTTGGAGGTTCCACTGTCCGATATTTTTAGGGAATGTACTATTCAGGTAATTTCCCCCTAAGTAACCCTTAAAAACATCAGTTTAAGTACAATTTTGTGCAAATCCGACTAAACTCTCTTTAGAAGCTTCTATAAAATGACTTATAAGTCACGGCCACTACAATCTCTTTCAGCAACAGTGTCTCTGCAGTTAAGAAAATGTGTTTGTCATTCTTGTTTGGTGTGGGTTCACAGTGTGGCGCATATTTGTAACAGTGTTAAAGTTGTTTGTACGGCCACCCTCAGTGTGTGTGCCGGCACGCAAAGGCAGTGCCTTTAAGGTTTATTGGCGCTCTGTACTTCTCCCTACGTCCGTGTACACAGCGGCGTTTTAAAAAGTCATACATTTTACTTTTTGAAACCGATACCGATAATTTCCTATTTTACATTTTAAAGCATTTATTAGCCGTTAATATCGGCAGTCCGGTATTATCGGACATCTCTAGAAAATACGGTAATTTATTGACTTCACGCTCTTTCCTAAAATTTGTTCTGGAATCGGAACAACTTGTAAGTCAACCTCCGTCACAGATGTTCCACTTTGGAGGTTCCACTGTCCGATACTTTTAGGGAATGTACTATTCAGGTAATTTCCCCCCTAAGTAACCCTTAAAAACATCAGTTTAAGTACAATTTTGTGCAAATCCGACTAAACTCTCTTTAGAAGCTTCTATAAAATGACTTATAAGTCACGGCCACTACAATCTCTTTCAGCAACAGTGTCTCTGCAGTTAAGACTTAATTGACTCAGTACCAACCGCAAACAAGGTTCTGACACGTCTACGGCGTCGGAATCCTTTGATACAGGGGAATCATCTTGTACTTTTTAAAAGCGTAGAAGACTCAGAATAATGTTCTGACACAGAACAATACGTGAATTTCACAATCTTTTTCAACATATCTTGGTACCGATACCGTGGTAAAGCTTACCCAAAACAAAACACTCACACTGTGTTGGTGGGTAAAGCTGTCTGGAACCGAATAGGCAGACTGGAGGAAGGTGTTGGCTTGAAAAGGGGGGTCATGACCGATCGAATGAATCAAGGATGCGGAGACTGTGATGATCAGCCTCAAAGCACCCTGATCCGTAACCTCGGACCATGTGACGGGGAGGATGCTGGTGTGACATCTTTACATGCCATCGTAGGTAAAGTTCTCCATCTTGACTGTCTGTCTGATAAGCAGCTTGGACTCCCGTCGCTCCTCGTTCTTGATGGACTTGTTGATGTCCATGATCTTCTCACAAATGTATTTGTTCACTTTGGACAATCTCTGTGTGATCTCTGCACTGTCTGCGGTCTCTTGGGACACTCGGTCATAGAGACACTCTGAGAGAGACGACACAATGTGAGCGGTCAGGCTTCACGACTAAAAGCGGACCGGCGGGTAGAGTCCACTTACCTCGGACTATTTTTAGCTTGCTCGGTGAGAGCGGAGGTTTGGGAAGGGCGTCTTTCTTCTTTTTGGTGGCCACGCCGGTGACGCTGCGGTTTTTCAGGGTTTCCGTGCCCCAGATCATGACCGCCAGGTTCTTTGTGAACTTGGAGTCGCCCTGGGTGCGCTGGAGCTGGTGCCACTTCTCCTCCTCCACCCAGATCCCGCCACCGAGGTGTACCTGTGTGAGGTACAGGTGTCAACGACAACACTAGGACAATACTACCGGAGCTTTTTAGTTGAATCCCAACCACTTACCTGTCCAGCTTCAGTACGATACTTAGAAAAAATTGTTCATTCATGTCATTTTGACCTTTTTTTTAATAACAACACATTTCCTGAATTAGTGGCATTTGCTCCAGATGTGCAGTCTTTTTCAGCAGAAGGAAAAATAAAAGGTGGTGCCATCAGGTGGCTGAAATTACACTTCATTTAAAAGGGGAACTGAACTTTTTTGGAGCTTTGCCCATCATTCAAAATTAGAGATGTCCGATGATGGCTTTTTTGCTGATATCCGATATTCCAATATTGTCCAACTCTTAATTACCGATTCCGATATCAACCGATACCAATATATACAGTTGTGAAATTAACACATTATTGTGCCTAATTTTGTTGTGATGCCCCGTTGGATGCATTAAACAATGTAACAAGGTTTTCCAAAATAAATCAACTCAAGTTATGGAAAAAAGCCAACATGGCACTGCCATATTTATTATTGAAGTCACAAAGTGCATTATTTTTTTTAACATGCCTCAAAACAGCAGCTTGGAATTTGGGACATGCTCTCCCTGAGAGAGCATGAGGAGGTTGAGGTGGGGGGTTTGGAGGGTAGGGGGTAGCGGGGTGTGTATATTGTAGTGTCCCGGAAGAGTTAGTGCTGCAAGGGGTTCTGGGTATTTGTTCTGTTGTGTTTATGTTGTGTTACGGTGCGGATGTTCTCCCGAAATGTGTTTGTCATTCTTGTTTGGTGTGGGTTCACAGTGTGGCGCTTATTTGTAACAGTGTTAAAGTTGTTTATACGGCCACCCTCAGTGTGATCTGCATGGCATTCACTTGTGTGTGTGTGTGTGTTAAAAGCCGTAGATATGTGATTGAGCCGGCAGGCAAAGGCAGTGCCTTTAAGGCACGCCCCCAATATTGTTGTCTGGGTGGAAATAGGGAGAAAATCGGGAGAATGGTTGCCCCGGGAGATTTTCGGGAGGGGCACTGAAATTCGGGAGTCTCCCGGGAAAATGGGGAGGGTTGGCAAGTATGACTGGGAGACGCAACTGGTCTGTACTTCTCCCTACGTCCGTGTACCACTCCGTACAGCTGCGTTTTAAAAAGTCATACATTTTACTTTTTGAAACCGATACCGATAATTTCCTATATTACATTTTAAAACATTTATCGGCCAAGAATATCGTCAGTCCGATATTATCAGACATTCAAAATCCTAAAGTGAGACAACCAAACCCTTTTTTATGCTTTCTGACTCATAAATAAATGCTAGCAGAAGTCAGCTAACCATGAAGCTAATGAAATTCGCTCTAAAAATATCCAAAAACCTTCATCAACCTTTAATATACAAGCTATAAGTTTATATGTATTATAGTAACAGACACATTCAAATTGTCCTTTTTACATATTTTGGTCATTGTAAGTAGAGATGTCCGATAATATCGGACTGCTGATATTATCGGCCGATAAATGCTTTAAAATGTAATATCGGAAATTATCGGTATCGGTTTCAAAAAGTAACATTTATGTACAGAGCGCCAATAAACCTTAAAGGGCCTGCCTTTGCGTGCCGGCCCAATCACATAATATCTACTGCTTTTCACACACACAAGTGAATGCAAGACATATTTGATCAACAGCCATACAGGACACAGTGAGGGTGGCCGTATAAACAACTTTAACACTGTTAAAAATATGCGCCACACTGTGAACCCACACCAAACAAGAATGACAAACACATTTCGGGAGAACATCCGCACCGTAACACAACAGATCAAATACCCAGAAACCCTTGCAGCACTAACTCTTCCGGTACGCTACAATATACACCCCCCGCCTCAACCTCCTCATGCTCTCTCAGGAAGAGCATGTCCTAAATTCCAAGCTGCTGTTTTGAGGCATGTTAAAAAAAATAATGCACTTTGTGACTTCAATAATAAATATGGCAGTGCCATGTTGGCATTTTTTCCATAACTTGAGTTGATTTATTTTGGAAAACCTTGTTACATTGTTTAATGCATCCAGCGGGGCATCACAACAAAATTAGGCATAATAATGTGTTAATTCCACGACTGTATATATCGGTATCGGAATCGGTAATTAAGAGTTGGACAATATCGGAATATCGGCAAAAAAGCCATTATCGGACATCTCTAATTGTAAGCATAACGGCTGAGCATTAATTTTACAGACGCATCACATTTTTCGCTATTTCTTTAAAAAACATCACTACTCATCATAGCAGACTTCCTGAGAGACAATGACTACCACTTTGGTACGAATGATGATCCAGAGCTGTGTCATTTTGAGCCTGAGCATATATGTAGAATGAGTCAGAAGTTTTAGAAGCTAAGTGATAAGTGGACCTAGCAATTAGCATTAATGCTAAGTGCTAAACAAGAAATACAAACAATGAATATGATAAAACAATCACTTAGCGCAGTGGTTCTCAACCTTTTTTCAGTGATGTACCCCCTGTGAACATTTTTTTTTAATTCAAGTACCCCCTAATCAGAGCAAAGCATTTTTGGTTGAAAAAAAGAGATAAAGAAGTAAAATACAGCACTATGTCATCAGTTTCTGATTTATTAAATTGTATAACAGTGCAAAATATTGCTCATTTGTAGTGGTCTTTCTTGAACTATTTGGTAAAAAAGATATAAAAATAACTAAAAACCTGTTGAAAAATAAACAAGTGATTCAATTATAAATAAAGATTTCTACACATAGAAGTAATCATCAACTTAAAGTGCCCTCTTTGGGGATTGGAATAGAGATCCATCTGGATTCATGAACTTAATTCTAAACATTTATTCACAAAAAACATCAATATTTATGGAACATGTCCACAAAAAAAATCTAGCTGTCAACACTGAATATTGCATTGTTGCATTTCTTTTCACAGTTCTTTTTGACAGACATTTAAAAAAAATCTCACGTACCCCTTGGCATACCTTCAAGTACCCCCAGGGGTACGCGTACCCCCATTTGAGAAACCACTGACTTAGTGTACAATGTCTGCTCTCACTGGTATGCCGACTGATGGGATGTTTATATCTTCCCGTTTAGATGAATAATTAAATAATAATCCTTATGAAAATTAAAAATGATATATTTAAAATAAAACAAGCGTCTTTTCGGGTCTATAAGATGAATGTCAAGGCTGACCAACCTGCTATTATGCAGTGGAGAAGCATGATTTATCATCTATAATTAACTTTCACCAATTCAGAGGCAATGCAGCAGCTCACCGGCTCAATATGTCAATAGCTGCATAAGCTAGTTACCTCTCTGTTATCACGGCACCACTAAAGGTAGTTCCTGTGCGTTAGTGCTTGTCAGGTTCAAACACTGATGACATTTATTAAACAAGACAAGAAGCAAGGAATTAAACAGAGATATAATTCAATTTAGCTCAATTGAGGAGAAACGCGTAGACACTGTACTCTTGCACAGTGTCGTCCCACGCTCTGACGAAAGATTGTACGCCTCCTCTTTTATTTGGACTTTCCCTGATTAAATGGCAACAGCTGTTTCTAAAGGAACGGGGGTCGTAAACCGCCATCGCCTTTGATTACAAAACAGTTAAAAGAAAAGGTCGTAAAACAGTTTAAAAAAAAAAAAAGGTGCCTGGAGGGGAGTCAGGCCCTGCTTCCTCTCCGCTTTGTAAATCTCGGGTCAAGACAAAATCTTCCTGTGGATTACAATACATCAAAGAAACCGACACCCTCGTGTCGCTCCCTATCCTACACGGTGAAGTTTTACGAGCCTTTTGCTTGGTAGGATCAAAGGAAGCTTTTGTCCTCTCGCAGGGCGAGCTGAACTCAATGTAACACAAAGTTTTGTGATAACTTAGATACAATCATTCTGACAGTGCTTATAATAACAATATCCCTAATAATAATAATTAATATACAGGCAACACAATGTAAATGGGAGTTTTGTTGGCAGGTTTAGGTTGTTTTTAGAGAGCATTAGCTGCATTGTTAGCCACAGTGTACTTTACAAATTAGAATGCATAAAAAAAGAAAAAAATACGTGTTCTTGTCTTACATAGAGATAGTGAATGGTAAGCAACATTCCAAAAATGGGCAGTTCCCCTCTAAATTTGATAAGTAATTCTACTTCACCGGTAGTCCAAATATTTATTCATGTTGTGTTTGACAGCAGTCATGTGACATTTATTACATGTTTTCTTCGACAAGAGACATTTTGCAGCAAATAAAACAAAGCGAAAGTCTGTTTGTGCAACACAAATGTATTAGTGGAGCTCAAGCTGTGTGTGTCTGTATCTCAATGTGTGTGTTTTAGCTTGTCCCTATTGTGATTTGTCTCTGGGCAAAAAAACATCTCTGTCCGTATTTCCTCGATTGGTTGGTTGTATTTTTGCTACCTTTTCTGCCGTTAGAGTTGTGTATCCGTATGCAGATGTGTGTAGTGTAGTCGTCACATTACTGACATGAACTTGTATGTACATCAAGTCGTGAGAGTGGGTGCACAGCGCCGACTAGTGGCGAGTACCAGGAGAGGCGAGGTGACGTTACAGACCCAAGTTGGGGTTCCTGTGCGGACGCACGACTCTTACACCAGTCGTGTCGCAAAAGTCTCGTGTAAACTGACGGCCAATCAGAGTTCCTGACCTCACACAAATCTGATTTCAGACTTATTTTTTACGCACACAGATTGTTTTACACAAATGCACACACACACACACAACTCTAATGGCAGAAACGTAGCAAAAAGTCACATGTAGAAAGACAGCCAATCAGCGATCCTGCTTCACACACAACTCTTAGAAACAGATTGCTTTACACATACACACATCTGAATACACGTACACAACAGCAGAAAGGTAGCAAAATGTCATGTGTAAACAGTTAATCAAGGTTCCTGCTTCAACCACATCTGATTACAGATGCGCACACTAGAGATGCGCGGTTTGCGGGCACAACCGCGGAGTCCGCGGATTATCCGCGGATCGGGCGGATGAAATTAAAAAAAATTAGATTTTATCCGCGGGTCGGGTCGGGTGGTTCAAATTATTAAATTTTTTTTAATTTTAAATAGATTCAGGCGGGTGGCAGTTAAACCAATTCGGAAATATATATACATACCGTAGTTAAATGTTGTTACCCACATACGAAAAACGAGCAGGCACCTGCAGCATATGCCACAACAGAAGAAAAAAAAGAAAAGAAATGGACACTTTTACAGAGCGGAGAAGGGACGCCTCGCCGGGGTCCGGGACCGAGGCCCCTTCCCCCGAGAGCCGTAGCTGAGGCGATCCGCGAGAAGGGCCCGACGCACGTCCAGGGTCACCACCGCGCCTACCGCACCGACACCCCGCCTCGTCCGCCTTCGCCGCGGCCGGCGTCACGCGCAGCAGGTAAGCAGCTTACCTGCCCGCCACCCCCGTGGCCGGGGGCTCGTAACAGGGGTCAGTCCGCGCGCTCCGCCCGCGCAGCTTACCTGCCCGCCACCCCTGTTGCCGGGGGCGCGTAACAGGGGTCACTCCGCGCGCAGTGCGCTCACGAAAGGGGTGGGGCTCACCCTGGTTGATATAGACCTCAGCTA
Organism: Nerophis lumbriciformis; assembly: GCF_033978685.3. Taxonomy (NCBI): domain Eukaryota; kingdom Metazoa; phylum Chordata; class Actinopteri; order Syngnathiformes; family Syngnathidae; genus Nerophis; species Nerophis lumbriciformis. Next base: position 8,360,408 of record NC_084561.2, read on the forward strand.
GGACGGTGGCCATGGAAGTTGGAACCCGCTAAGGAGTGTGTAACAACCCACCTGCCGAATCAACTAGCCCTGAAAATGGATGGCGCTGGAGCGTCGGGCCCATATACCCGGCCGTCGCCGGCAGCGAGACGCGCTTGGAGGTGCGCTCAGCGTGGCTCCCATATGATTGCGCACTGGTGTGCGTCTGGGTCGTGACAGCGTGGCACGCGAATGTCTGTGCTGCATTGGATCAGTCTCCTTTCTTTAACAGGCAAAAGCTTTATAACCTCACTAATGCCTTGCATCGTCTATATTAGATATATAACAACGGGCGGGTGCGGGCGGATGGCGGGCGGATGGCGGGCGGATGCGGTTCTGATCAAATGTTAGATCGGGTGGATTGCGGATGGTTGACGACTTTCTGATGCGGTTGCGGATGAAATAATTGCCTATCCGCGCATCTCTAGCGCACACAACTTAAGACACAAATTGCTTTACACATACACACATCTTAGTTTATTATTCTTCGGTCAATGGTCAACAAAATAAACAAACAGTTGTACATTCATAGATTGAAAATGAAAATGAAAATGTTGCAGACCGAAAGGGTTTAGGCTGAAGTTGAACACTTATAGCGCCTAACCCTATAAACAATGGATGATAGATTATGTTGAGTGTTGTTTCAGCAAATACTTCTGGTTGGCTATAAAAAGACTTGTTAATTAAAAAGGTCACAATTCAAACAGATAATTAAATAGTGACTCATAGCAACCAACACCACACACGAGAAGGCAGCATAAGTGAGTGCCATGACAACTGTCAACCTAATTTGGCATTATATTTAGGAACTCATTTCCACTGGAAATCCATTGGCATGAACCCTCACGCCCATTAACCCATTAGTGCGAGGTGACCTCAGACTAATCCAGCGAGCCAAAAGGGGAGAAAGCAGGCAGATCATAGCTAACCATGGTGGAAGACATCCTTAAACCAAACAGCTCACCACTTTCCCCGACAAGGATAAACGAGTAAACTCAGGCCACTGGCTGCTTGTAGTTTGGATTATTTCCACCATGAACTTAGCATGTATCTCTCCGCAGGACGTTGCATAAGCTCGTACCGAGCACTCCAAGCCGATCGCCGGCCCAGCGGTGTGCTTTGGTCATTTAGGTGGGCAGACGCAGCAGGGGCCATATCTGACTTGCTTTCTCTCAGCGCTCTCATCGCTCTAAAGTCTTTAGGCTGGAGTCCAAAAAGGATTTTCCCTGTGCGACTAATGTGCTTTGGGCCCCACGCCAGAGGCTTTCTACGGCCCTCCAGTAAGGAAGGATTGTTTTCGTTCTCCCTCACAGTTTCCTGTCTTTATTTCTTCGAGCCGGCTCCTCGTCCTTTCTTCGTGCCTTTCCACGCCGCTCGCTGAGGCTAACCTGTCAATCATTGCATTTCTCTAGTGCAAATTATTAATATGTGGTCCCTGTAGTGGGAGCGCTCTAATTTGCAAGAGTTCTTCACGCTTGAGGTGTCTGCAGGTCCCACAGCTTGTAGTAGCACGTGCACCGCTGTCAGCGGAGACAGGATGCTGCTTACATTATAGTCGACTCTAATGCTTTAATGCGGGAACCATAAGAAGCTTCTCTCGCGTAGACCTGCCAGAGCTCCAACTAGAGCTGGGTAGAGGGGAAGGACCGATCCCCAAGGGCCGCAACTAAAGATTATTCAGAGTCGATTCGTCAAGGACTACTACAATAATTAGTCGACTAGTCTGATGATAAAGCGTACACATAGGGCTGGGAAATATATCGAACATAATCGTTATATCGCGGGTTTGTCTCTGTGCGATATAGAAAATGACTATATGGTGATATTGGAGTATACGTCCTCACGCAGTTGCTTTTAGCTACGGGCATTACACTACAGGCTTTTCTTCTCTTTCTTGTCTCTCCTAACAGACAAAAAGCAAGCGCACCTTCTTATATACGTCACATATTGACGCGCGTGCAACGTCATACTCCTTCGCGGAGCATCAATGGTAACGTTAGCTGTTTAAGTTTCAAGTTTATTCACAATACCATATAACAAATACAATAGTAGTGAAATATCATCATTTAAAGATGTTGGTACGTGAAAGGGTCCCCCAAATAAGCTAGAAGAAGCTTTTGACAGGGGGTCCAGAGGATAGTATATACATGGAATGATGAAACATGGTAGCAAGCACAACAACAAAAAACAAAACAAAAAACAACGCTATATGATTAACACAAGATAATAGTACTAAAGCAAGCATACACATTTATACATACATTCATTCAACCATGCAAAACCCAACAGTAGTCTACCCCACATGAGGCATTAAATATAGGTGGTTAATAGATAAGTTTTTAGTTTATTTTTGAAGTTGGAGAATGGATACAGCATCTTGAGGCTCTCATTAAGCCGGTTCCAAATCTTTGGTCCCCTGCATACAACACTTCGAGCGGTACAATCCAGTAAACGATGTTTGCCTGATATCAGATCTAAGTTACGAGTGTTGTGGGCATGCTGGGGATGGTAGATAGGAACCAAGCTACAGAGCCTTAAATTCAGCCTGTAAATGACTTGATAGGTTAAACAAGCATTTTGATAAATATTGAACTCTGTCAGTCTTAAGAGATGATAATTATGGAATAGATGTCGAGTGGGGGCATTAAACTTGGACCATGACAGGGCCCGTATAATTTTCTTTTGCATGGATTCTAATTTGTGGAGGTAGGTAGGGAAGGTGTTACACCAGATGACATTACAGTAGTTTAGATGTGGTTCAAAGAGAGTTTTATATAGGGTGAGTAGAGCATAAAGAGGAAGATAATGACGAAGGTGAAAGAACAGGCCAACATATTTGGATAATTTGTTTAACAGATGGCTAATGTGACATTTGAAATTGAGGTATTCGTCAATGATGACCCCCAGGAATTTTGTGGAGTACACTCTCTGTATTTCCTGCCCATTGATGTTGATATGGCAGTGCTCAGTATTTGTCCGGTTTTTATTAGAACGAAATAGAATAAAATGTGTTTTATTTACATTAAGTGAAAGCTTATTGCATTTGAACCAGGAATCTACTTTCACAAGCTCTGAATTGACAGTTACTTGTAGATGGTGTAGGCTCCTGTGTGAGGTAAACAAATTTGTATCGTCAGCAAAAATTATTTTATGAAAAGTTTCGGAGGAGTTTACAAAATCATTTATGTATAGGATAAAAAGGAGAGGCCCCAAGATGGATCCCTGGGGAACCCCATAATTTATGGTCATACAGGGTGAATTGTGATCATTGACGCATACACTGTGATGCTAGCGAAGAGGTACGAGTGGTAATACGAGAGAAAGAAGGTGCGAATCTGGTAACAAATGAAGGAAGAAGAATTAATTCCCCCAGAAAAACATCGTCTGGCGGTGGTTTGGCTTCAAGTGGGAAGATGTTGAACAATTATGCGGCAAAAGCGTTAGCAACTTAGCACCACTGCTAATTTGTAGCATCATTTGAAAAGTCACCCGCTAGAGAATGAAGAGTGCTTGAAACTCCGCATGTCAACATCTCCGTTCAGTGTCACACCCACAAAATGCCGGAGCAACCAGCACTGACCCTATTGAGCTTGGCGTCTTCCATTTCCACATCAACACCGTATGAAAAAAAAGAAGTCAACAACAGAAGGAGATAACGTCCGCAGGAACCTACCACATAGTGAAGGACAAACACTATTCGATTTCCTAGTATGCAGCTCATTTTTATTTGACACTTATTGAAATATCTTGTGTGACATCATGCACAAAAGTGAACTTTATTTGTTTGAAACTATTGTAGTGGCGTTCTGTACAAAAAGTGCACTTTAATTTAGTGTCGTTTTGATATGTCATCTTAGTGACATCATGCACAAAAGTGCACTCATAGCTTGTTTTAAAATGTCTCTGACAATCTTGCACTTTCTGTTTTGGAAATGACATGAATGTTTGTGCCACTGCTTAATAACTGTTTAATAAATACACTTTTGCTAAATTGACTTCGTTGTGGTTTCCCTCTCTGCATGAAAGTTTAAAATGAGCATATATTAATGCAGTATGAAGAAGAATGTTTTAATGAAGACACATAGAATCATCACACTGCTGTGATTATATGCATCAAGTGTTCATTCAAGGCTAAGGCAGAATATCAAAATATAAATTGTGTATCGTGACGTGGCCTAAAAATATCGAGATATTAATAAAAGGCCATATCGCCCAGCCCTACGTACACATATTTAATGGCTCTAATTTTTTTTAAATCGACTTCTAAATGCAGCTTAAGTTATTTTAGGCATGTGCTTACAGACAACAAAGATGACTAATTCATTCACAAATACTTATTTATACTGTAACTGTGCTAATCATTCAGCTGTTACAAAAAATAAAATGATTATTAAAATGTTTCCATGAAAATAAGGGAAAAGCAAAGTGATAAAGAAAAACAATTAACTAGAGATGTCCGATAATGGCTTTTTGCCGATATCCGATATTCCGATATTGTCCAACTCTTAATTACCGATTCCGATATCAACCGATACCGATATATACAGTCGTGGAATTAACACATTATTATGCCTAATTTTGTTGTGATGCTCCGCTGGATGCATTAAACAATGTAACAAGGTATTCCAAAATAAATCAACTCAAGTTATGGAAAAAAATGCCAACAAGGCACTGCCATATTTTTATTATTGAAGTCACAAAGTGCATTATTTTTTTTAACATGCCTCAAAACAGCAGCTTGGAATTTGGGACATGCTCTCCCTGAGAGCGCATGAGGAGGTTGAAGTGGGCGGGGTTGAGATGGGGGGGCGCAGGGTAGCGGGGGGTGTATATTGTAGCGTCCCGGAAGAGTTAGTGCTGCAAGGGGTTCTAGGTATTTGTTCTGTTGTGTTTATGTTGTGTTAAACGATAAATGGGTTGTACTTGTATAGCGCTTTTCTACCTTCATGGTACTCAAAGCGCTTTGACACTACTTCCACATTTACCCATTCACACACACATTCACACACTGATGGAGGGAGCTGCCATGCAAGGCGCTAACCAGCACCCATCAGGAGCAAGGGTGAAGTGTCTTGCTCAGGACACAACGGACATGACGAGGTTGGTACTAGGTGGGGATTGAACCAGGGACCCTCGGGTCGCGCACGGCCACTCTTCCACTGCGCCACGCCGTTTGAGGTGCGGATGTTCTCCCGAAATGTGTTTGTCATTCTTGTTTGGTGTGAGTTCACAGTGTGGCGCATATTTGTAACAGTGTTAAAGGGGAACATAAGCGTCAATATATACCTTGATGTTGCAGAAAAAAGACCATATATTTTTTTAACCAATTTCCGAACTCTAAATGGGTGAATTTTGGCGAATTAAACGCCTTCCTAATATTCGCTCTCGGAGCGATGACGTCACAACGTGGCGTCACATCGGGAAGCAATCCGCCATTTTCTCAAACACCGAGTCAAATCAGCTCTGTTATTTTCCGTTTTTTCGACTGTTTTCCGTACCTTGGAGACATCATGCCTCGTCGGTGTGTTGTCGGAGGGTGAAACAACACGAACAGGGACGGATTCAAGTTGCACCAGTGGCCCAAAGATGCGAAAGTGGCAAGAAATTGGACGTTTGTTCCGCACACTTTACAGACGAAAGCTATGCTATGACAGAGATGGCAAGAATGTGTGGATATCCTGCGACACTCAAAGCAGATGCATTTCCAACGATAAAGTCAAAGAAATCTGCCGCCAGACCCCCATTGAATCTGCCGGAGTGTGTGAGCTATTCAGGGACAAAGGACCTCGGTAGCACGGCAAGCAATGGCGGCAGTTTGTTCCCGCAGGCGAGCGAGCTAAACCCCCTATCGACCCTAGCTTCCCTGGCCTGCTGACATCAACTCCAAAACTGGACAGATCAGCTTTCAGGAAAAGAGCGCGGATGAGGGTATGTCTCCAGAATATATTAATTGATGAAAATTGGGCTGTCTGCACTCTCAAACTGCATGTTGTTGCCAAATGTATTTCATATGCTGTAAACCTAGTTCATAGTTGTTAGTTTCCTTTAATGCCAAACAAACACATACCAATCGTTGGTTTGAAGGCGATCGCCGAATTCGTCGTCACTTTCTCCCGTGTCGCTGGCTGTCGTGTCGTTTTCGTCGGTTTCGCTTGCATACGGTTCAAACCGATGTGGCTCAATAGCTTCAGTTTCTTCTTCAATTTCGTTTTCGCTACCTGCCTCCACACTACAACCATCCGTTTCAATACATTCGTAATCTGTTGAATCGCTTAAGCCGCTGAAATCCGAGTCTGAATCCGAGCTAATGTCGCTATAGCTTGCTGTTCTTTCCGCCATGTTTGTTTGTGTTGGCTTCACTATGTGACGTCACAGGAAAATGGACGGGTGTTTATAAAATCAGACACTTTGAAGCTTTTTTAGGGATATGCATGATGGGTACAATTTTGAAAAAAACTTCGAAAAATATAATAAGCCACTGGGAACTGATTTTTAATGGTTTTAACAATTCTGAAATTGTGATAATGTTCCCCTTTAAAGTTGTTTATATGGCCACCCTCAGTGTGACCTGTATGGCTGTAGACCAAGTATGCATTGCATTCACTTGTGTGTGTGTGAAAAGCAGTAGATATTATGTGACCGGGCCGGCACGCAAAGGCAGTGCTTTTAAGGCACGCCCCCAATATTGTTGTCTGGGTGGAAAATCGGGTGACATTCGGGAGAATGGTTGCCCCGGGAGATTTTCGAGAGGGGCACTGAAATTCGGGAGTCTCTTGGCAAGTATGACTGGGAGACGCAACTGCTCTGTACTTCTCCCTACGTCCGTGTACCACTCTGTACAGTGGCGTTTTAAAAAGTCATACATTTTATTTTTTGAAACCAATACCGATAATTTCCGATATTACATTTTAAAGCATTTATCGGCCGGTAATTAAGAGTTGGACAATATCGGGATATCGGATATCGGCAAAAAGCCATTATCGGACATCTCTAGTTTGAAGTAAGGCTTAATAGAGAGGAGGCTCTTGTTAATTTGTTTTTTTGTATGCCAGTTAAATCAGTATTGTTTCAAATAAGGAAATGAGTTCCACGGACTAAAACCAACTAGTATACATTCAATGAATGCCATCAAACAACTGAAAAACAGCATTATGTATGGTTTTGAAAAGCAGAGGTAGCAATCATGTGTGAGTGAGACAAAGAGAGGCTGACCTTGCCATCGTTGCAGGTGTAGACTGTTCTAGGAGAGGGTGAGTAGCTGGAACTGGTGTTGGCTTCTTCTCGGAATGCTTCCTGGGCCTCAACAATGGGTTCAACCACTTCAGCCTTGATTGTCTGAGTGCCATTGTCGTGCATCGGCTCTAGAGAGGACAACAAGGACAGCACGCAAGACATTTCTTAAAACAAAGCTCACTTTTTTAACAAAAACAAAGAGTACTTGGAAGCTGTAAACAACCGGTTGCACAGGAGGCATTCGGACATGTGGTTTCCAGTTTTGAGGCACTGGACAAGCGCCCGAATGTTTGTCTGGCTCAGCCTGGACTGGCCTGTGCCTCGGGACAGGAGGTTATTTTAGCCCAGTGGCTAAGCTGGCTTGGTGGCTGGCCATGTTAAGCTCCAATGTAGCTGATGACTTTTAATATCAGACAGCTCACTCCATCTTGCATACAAAGACACCCCGGGGTGCTCTAATCTTCCGCCTGTCCATTAAATGGTCTAGCGAGTGACCGTGGCTTCTTGGTACAGATTTGCAGTGTGGGCTGAAGTGACATCAACATCTGGCAAAAGTGCATTTTGTACACTGCTGCTCGCTCTGCACTCAACTTACAATATTGGATATACAGCCATGCTGTATTATTTACAATACAGTGGTGCTTCAATTTAAGATCAATTTGTTCCATGACAAAGCTCATCACTCAAAACACTCTTATTGAAATGAATTACAGTGTTTCCCACAGGACAGGCATCTATTTGTGGTGGTGTGGTCGGGGGGTGGGGGGTGGCGGCGGCAGCGGCGATGACCAAGAAGAACGCGGAGTTGGAATATAAGTACAACACTTTATGTACATATTTAGCTCATTAAAATTACCGACAGGAAGGCGAGAAACACTTTATTTCAACAGACTCTGGCGCCGTACCTGTCGTCAAAACTCCAAAGACCGACTGCACAGTTGCGCTACCAAAATAAGAGTCTCAGAAAGCTGGCGTGCACAAGCTAGCAAGCTACGGAGTTTGCCGACAATGTATTTCTTGTAAAGTGTATACAAAGGAGTACGGAAGCTGGACAAACAAGATGCCAAAAACCAACTACTTTCATGTGGTATTGGACAGAAAGGAGGACTTTTTTTCTCCTCCATTCTAAAATGCGGACGTTATCAGCACCACTGTCTGATTCCAATCAATGCAAGTCATCAGAATCAGGTAATACACCAACTTATATTGTATTCTTGTCTTCATGAAAGACAGGAATCTATATGTGTTAAACATGCTTGTATTATCTTTAAACACCTTTAACTTGTTAACAATATTAACTATATGTGTTAAACATGCTTGTGTTATCTTTAAACACCTTTAACTTGTTAACAATATTAACTATATGTGTTAAACATGCTTGTATTATCTTTAAACACCTTTAACTTGTTAACAATATTAACTATATGTATTAAACATACTTGTATTATCATTAAACACCTTTAATTTATTAGCAATATTAACTATATGTGTTAAACATGCTTGTATTATCTTTAAACACCTTTAACTTGTTAACAATATTAACTATATGTATTAAACATACTTGTATTATCATTAAACACCTTTAATTTATTAACAATATTAACTATATGTGTTAAACATGCTTGCATTATCATTAAACACTTTTAACTTGTTAACAAAAACATATATTTCATAAATAAGTAAATATAAATTATATATATGAATGAGGTAGATCCCCACGACTTGATCAATTGAAAAGTAGCTCACCTGCAGAAAAAGTGTGAGCACCCCTGAGTTACACCCATCTGAACAGGTCAGCCACCTGTTTAAAGCCCGATCACAGTTGAAATCTTGAAATGAAGGGCCTTTAATGGCCAAAACATTAACCTGGACAACATTTTAACAGCTGATTGGCTCAGATTTTATTCTTTTCATTGCATTTACATGCTGCAGTGGACAGTGGACAATTTATCTTCAGTATTAATGCAGTATCTGAAGCACCGTCTCCACGTGTGTTTATTGACAACAGGGTTATAACCTGGACACGTTAGCTCGTCGGTATGAAAACAGGAGACTGTTACTACGTGTGTCTGCCCCGGACCACGAGTCAAACAGCGGCGGTGTTAATGAAGCAGCGTCAGGCTGCTCACCGTCAGTGATACGCTCGGTGAAATCGCGGATTAACGTTAAATATATGACGAGCCGCGAGCGATGCAGCTATAACCTATATTACCCTCGTATTTTGATCCTGTCGGTCCGTTCTTTTACTTCGTCTTCTTCTTCTTCTGGCCCACCAGGTGAATTAAGTGCTATTGGCGGAGTTACAATGCATAGTAGGCTACCGCCACCTACTGCACCGGAGTTGTAACTACAAGGTACATTCACAGACAGAGTCCCATTGCTTTTATGAGCGGTTGAGCGAGTCAAAAGCCGAAAAATCCATTTGTGGCGGACGTAATTCTTTCGTGGCGGGCTGCCACAAATAAATGAATGTGTGGGAAACAATGAATTAATATCAATTTAATCGGTGCTTGGCTCTCCCAAAGCACCACAATTTATCATTCAACATGCCTTTTCAAAAGAAAAACACACTTTTAGATCATAAATACCGTTTGAAAATCAATACATTAGGATGTACTACAAACAACTACAGTAGTTTTATGGAATGACGTGTTAATATTGTCTAGTATTTACCTTGGGGAGCAGACCAAACGCTGTGGCGGATTCTTTGTTGCTTTTGCCAAGCCCGTGCATGATCCCTTATTATAAGCAACTTGTTTTCATAGAGCTGACGTGTGTTTTTCTCCTGTCATCTGGCAACACCACCTCTAAAGCCTATAAGCGACTGACCAGCGAAGTCCATTTCTGGGAAAACACAAGCACTGTTTGTGTACCAAAGGCTCGACAATCCAGTTTGAGTCATGACGAGACAAAACAAAAACAGGTCCAAACAGCGTCTGCAGCTTCCTAAAATTTTTATGGATAAATATTAGTTTTCCAGCATACCACGGTGTCTGGCTGCAGATTTATGTGATCTGAACTGACACGATAGCGGGGCTGACTTGTCATCCTCTGTACCGAGGATGTCGTTGTGGCTTGTGCAGCCCTTTGAGACACTTGTGATTTAGGGCTATATAAATAAACATTGATTGATTGATTGATTGATACAATGGAACCTCAATTTACGGAAGCTCGTGGGGGCAAAAAGTATGCCGGAGAAAGAAGATAATATATATTTTTCTTAATCGTAATTTTTGTAAAAACTTGAATATATCAATAAAATTGATGTATCGCCCAGGTCTACTATGCACTATTTTGTTACACCTTTTTTCTTACATACCTGTATTCCTTATTTTTGCATCGTATTGTTAAGTGTTCAATGTCATTTTAGAATTTTGTTTACATTGAGTTTTTTCCCCCACAATGGTTGTGTTGACATTTCCTTTCCTTTCTGCCTTGATAGCTGAGGGGTTATAATCAGAGGAAGCTTACATCTTAAATAAAAATGTTTACATTCAATATATTTTTCTCCTGGTCCTTAGTTTTTACAGCTCATAAAAAATATCAATAATTATTACTATCGACCGATAAACACTTGATACAGTTTTCCGCCATATCTCGCAGCCCTATTGATGATTCAGCACTTTGCCAGAAAGCATTCTTCATGTTTAAAGGCAGCAAACAAACAGAAACAAAGTTAGTCTGTTTTTTAAGTTTGACTTGCATAATTAGTTTATTATTCAAACAAATATGAGATGTTAGCTTCTACAGTTAATGCTAACAAGTGCTATTGTCAAAATTCAAGAAGGAACCTCCTCCATTTAATCCCTTTTCAAACATACATTGTCACATATTCTTTATCAGATAATCTTTTTGTTTAGTTTTGTTCTTTAAAACTTCAAATATTCATGAGTTTTATTATACCTGGTTCATGTTCATCTTCCTACACTTTTTAAATAAAAGTATTGTGTAGCTAATCTCCTGTGGTAAGAGTGCAAAATCAATGTTGATAATTAGAGATGTCCGATAATGGCTTTTTTGCAGATATCCGATATTGTCCAACTCTTAATTACAGATTCCGATATCAACCGATACCGATAAATACAGTCGTGGAATTAACACATTATTATGCCTAATTTTGTTGTGATGCCCCGCTGGATGCATTAAACAATGTAACAAGGTTTTCCAAAATAAATCAACTCAAGTTATGGGAAAAAATGCCAACATGGCACTGCCATATTTATTATTAAAGTCACAAAGTGCATTATTTTTTTTAACATGCCTTAAAACAGCAGCATGGAATTTGGGACATGCTCTCCCTGAGAGAGCATGAGGAGTTTGAGGTGGGGGGGTGAGGGAAGGTGTATATTGTAGCGTCCCGGAAGAGTTAGTGCTGCAAGGGGTTCTGGGTATTTGTTCTGTTGTGCTTATGTTGTGTTACGGTGCGGATGTTCTCCCGAAATGTGTTTGTCATTCTTGTTTGGTGTGGGTTCACAGTGTGGCGCATATTTGTAACAGTGTTAAAGTTGTTTATACGGCCACCCTCAGTGTGACCTGTATGGCTGTTGACCAAGTATGACTTGCATTCACTTGTGTGTGTTAAAAGCCGTAGATATTATGTGATTGGGCCGGCACGCAAAGGCAGTGCCTTTAAGGCACGCCCCCAATATTGTTGTCCGGGTGGAAATCGGGAGAATGGTTGCCCCGGGAGATTTTCGGAAGGGGCACTGAAATTTGTGAGTCTCCCGGGAAAAACTGGAGGGTTGGCAAGTATGACTGGGAGACGCAACTGCTCTGTACTTCTCCCTACGTCCGTGTACCACTCCGTACAGCGGCGTTTTAAAAAGTCATACATTTTACTTTTTGAAACCGATACCAATAATTTCCGATATTACATTTTAAAGCAATATCGGCCGATAATATCGGCAGTCCGATATTATCGGACATCTCTATTGAAAATAAAATATGACAACAACAAAGTAACGTGTATCTTAATGTGAAGAGATTCACCTCCCAGGCTCACCTAGTAATTTCAGTTATAAAACAAAAAAAGGGCGGTGAAAAACCACTGACTTGTGATCTGTACGATCAGATGAGTTACAACCGTGTGTGTGTGTGTGTGTGTTTGTGTGCACGCCTGATGACTTACCGCTGCCCAGCCTCATGAGAAGAACGTCCTGCAGCCGTCGATTGAAGTCCCTCAGCTCTTTGACTTCCGTCAGCAAGCTGCTATACTCTTTGAGTTTCTTGGTCTGCTGCAGCAGCTGCCGACGCGTCCTCTCCAAGTCCTGCTGCAGCCTGCACATCTCCTCCTCCTGCTGCCTGTAGCTCAGGACCAGCTCCTCGTACAGGACGCGGGGAACGACCGCCGCGGCCACGTCCGAGTTCACCTCCAGGTGCTGCTGTGGCGGCTGCTGATGTGGCGGCTGCTGATGCTCTGCCTCCATATCTTCATCTTCGTCGTCCGCATCATCTCCCTCCTCCGCCAGTCGGTCCTCATCTAGATCCTCTTCGCCCTCCATGCAGGAGCTCGCCGCGTTTCTCTCCAGGCGAGCGACTACGGCCGCCAAACTTTTGGAGGAGTTGGACACAGGGCGTCCTCGGTCCTGAGATGGGGCCTGCGGAAGAAAACTATTTCCATTTTCTGATTTATGCATGAAAGAGTTGTCATAGGTTGCTTTTTTGAGTGTCCAAATACGATACTTACAGTATCTACCACAGCACCCTCATAGCTACATGACCTAAGTATTGCTGAAATAATAAGAGGCAAAAGTGCTGTTTGAAGGCACTTCACCTTCAAATGTAATGACAGTCCAAGAATGTGGATTGGCCTGTGTGCATAAAGTCGGGGAGTTTGTCATCATAAAAATCGACACACTGGCCTTTATTACGACTCCCGACAGGTTAGCAAATCTTCCGTTTCAAACTAATTGCTGACGTTATTGTGACCCGCGTGAACTTTGGCCGTCCTATTATTTGCAATTAGCCGCGGCTAGCGGTTAAAAGCCGAGGTCATGTTAATTAAATAAAATAACCTAAAATAAATCAAGCATGCATATCTATTATGGCAATAGACAGTGTCAGTACGGCTTTGGATTTTTGGCACCTTAAATTCGATTCGATTCTTGGGGCTAACTATTCTATTAGTGTACAGCTCTGGTAATGGGTACATTCGCACCCACCTGCACAAATGTACTTCAAAATGTAACAATCAAAATAAATGACTTTTTCTTTTTGTTTACTAGGGCATGCATATATAATATGCATTAGTTTGATGCACTGTGACGCTACCACTATGATGAATGAGAAGAAAGTTGCGTCAGCTGTCGCGAAAGTAGCTGATTTTGAACAAATCTTGAGCGCATATTTAGTCAAGAAATGTAAACACCAAAGTAAATGTCAGAATAATTTTATCTAAGTTATCACAAAACTTTGTGTTGCCATGAGTTCCCGGCGAGAAGACAAAAGCTGTCTTTTGATCCTACCAAGAAGAAAGCTTATAAAACTCCACTGTGTAGGATGGGAAGCAACATGAAGGTGTTCTGTTTCTTTGATGTATTGTAATCAACAGAAAGATTTTGTTTTGACCCGAGAACTACAAAGCGGTGAGAAAGCAGGATCTGCCCAAGTTCCAGGCACCTCTTCTTTGAACACTTTTACGACCTTTTCTTTGAACCGACCTTTTCTTTTGAACTGTTTTGTAATCAAAAGCGATGGCTGTTTACGACCCCGGTCCCTTTAGAAACAGCTGTTGCCGTGTAATCAGGGAAAGTCCAAATAAAAGTGGTGGCGTACAATCTTTCAGCAAAGCGTAATGACACTGTACAAGGGTACAGATGTACACGTTTCTCCTCACTGAGCCAAATTGAATTCTGACTCTGTTTGATTCCTTGCTTCTTGTCTTGTTTAATAGATGTCATCAGTGTTTGAACCTGACAGTAAATATTTTACCACTTTGTATATTTTAGGGGAAGCTGAGTTTCCCTTGCAGTCTTCGAGCAATCACCACTGTTAAAGACTGCACTTGTGTTTAGGGAGAATCTTTACTACTGTCACAATCGCTTGCGTAGGCCTGCGCCAATTAAGGTTAAGTTAAGGGTTGGTTTTTCCCCACTCGGAATCTGCCAAACTTAAGTTTTTTTCATCTGACTTATTAAAACAGCTGCTTAAGATGTAGTGTTTACATTGTTATTCTGCAGTTGAGTTTAAAAAGGACCTAACTTGATTGCCAGTAATGTACAACTCTACCTCTGCCAACATGTTCAATAGGGTAGTGCAACTTTGTTTGTCATTATTTACAATTTAGCCATTATATACACTGTTTTGGTTCTGTATATTTGGGGGCTCCCAACCCCCACCATATGTCATTGCTTTTGGTTGTGATTTTTATTTTATCAAGTGCAAAAGTTTGCCAACAGACAAAATACATTTTATTGATATTTGTTTTATTTAACTTGGAGATTTAAACAAGTTTAATTAATGTCCAATTACGTTAAAACATACACAAAATACCCCTTTATTGCAATGGAAAGGTTGTACATGCATTATTATTAGGGATGTCCGATAATGGCTTTTTGCCGATATCCATATTCCGATATTGTCCAACTCTTTAATTACCGATACCGATATCAACCCATTTATACAGTCATGGAATTACCGTATTTTCCGCACTATTAGCCGCACCTAAAAACCACAAATTTACTCAAAAGCTGACAGTGCGGCTTTTAACCCGGTGCGCTTTATATATGGATTAATATTAAGATTCATTTTCATAAAGTTTCGGTCTCGCAACTACGGTAAACAGCCGCCATCTTTTTTCCCCGTAGAAGAGGAAGTGCTTCTTCTTCTACGCAAGCAACCGCCAAGGTAAGCACCCGCCCCCATAGAACAGGAAGCGCTTCTTCTTCTACTGTAAGCAACCACCCGCCCGCGTAGAAGAAGAAAAAGCGCGCGGATATTACCGTACGTTTCATTTCCTTTGTGTGTTTACATCTGTAAAGACCACAAAATGGCTCTTACTAAGCGACAGGGATCCGGTTCATGAAAAGACGCAATCTCTCCATCCGCACACGGATTACTATTTCACAGCAACTGCCTAAAGACTTTCAAGAAAAGCTGGCTACTTTCCGTGCATATTGTAAAAACAAGATAGCTGAAAAAAAGATCCGGCCAGAGAACATTATCAACATGGACGAGGTTCCACTGACTTTTGATATTCCTGTGAACCGCACTGTGGATACAACGGGAGCACGTACGGTGAATATTCGCACCACAGGGAATGAGAAGTCATCCTTCACTGTGGTTCTAGCTTGCCATGCTAATGGCCAGAAACTTCCACCCATGGTAATACTCAAAAGGAAGACCTTGCCAAAAGAGACCTTTCCAGCCGGCGTCATCATAAAAGCTAACTCGAAGGGATGGATGAAGAAAAGATGAGCGAGTGGTTAAGGTAAGTTTAAGTTTACGCGAAGAGGCCGGGTGGCTTTTTTCACGCAGCTCCGTCCATGTTGATATACGATTCCATGCGCGCCCACATCACGCTGGTTTTAATATATTATTAAAGTTTGACTGACCTATTTGACTGTTTTTTTGACATTCCTTTAGCGCAGTTAGATGCGGCTTACAACACGGGGCGGCTTATAGGTGGACAAAGTTTTGAAATATGCCGTTCATTGAAGGCGCGGCT
>NC_084561.2:8381323-8418823 GCF_033978685.3 Nerophis lumbriciformis
AGTAGGACAAAACGGCGCTCGCAAAATACTCGAATCAGTGAAGCATGTTTAATATAAACAGTGTGCTTTGTAACAATTAGGGAGGTTTGTGTCATGTTTGTCCTCCTACAGAAACCATATTAAAACAAAAATAGATTTTTTTCCCCTCATCTTTTTCCATTTTTCATACATTTTTTTAAAAAGCTCCAGAGAGCCACTAGGGCGGCGCTAAAGAGCCGCATGCGGCTCGAGAGCCGCGGGTTGCCGACCCCTGAATTAGGGCGTCAACAACTAATCGATTACAATCGATCATAAAAATAGTTGGCGATTAATTTAGTCATCGATTCGTTGGATCTATGCTATGCGCAGAGGCAATTTTTTTTATTATAAACCTTTATTTATCAACTGCAACATGTACAAATAGCTGAGAAACAATAATCAAAATAAGTATGGTGCCAGTATGCTGTTTTTTTTTTTCCAATAAAATACTGGAAAGGATAGAAATGTAGTTTGTCTCTTTTATCCGATTATTAATCGATTAATCAAAGTAATAATCGACAGATTAATCGATTATCAAATTAATCGTTAGTTGCAGTCCTAGTTCAAACAAAATACCCCTAATTTTTGTATTTGTTTCCCCTTGTTTTTGAACACTGACTTTTTGCAGTATATTATCACCATTTCTATTATTTCAAATGTAAAAATCATCAAACAAGCGTCTGCCTTTTTTTAATCCGATGGACCCCTTTAAAACTGCTCAGTTCAGTTCAGATGCAAGTGGGCCTCTGTCTCCAGCATTGCCCCGCCCAGGGCGGCGTTATTGCGCACGAGTAAGGACCAGAGCCAATCAGAAGACACGATTTTAAACAGGCGAGTCA
Source organism: Nerophis lumbriciformis (assembly GCF_033978685.3). NCBI lineage: Eukaryota > Metazoa > Chordata > Actinopteri > Syngnathiformes > Syngnathidae > Nerophis > Nerophis lumbriciformis. Next base: position 8,382,181 of record NC_084561.2, read on the forward strand.
AACTTACAGCGGGGAAAGCGTACCGATGTGTCAAAGCCACGTAAAATCAGAACTCTCACAAAATGTTAATAAACATCTCGATCCTCTACGTATCACAACTGCTATCAACGTTACTTTGAGCAGAATACCTTAAAAAAAAAAATGAACATAAGCTCTCTTATAGAACTTTGCGATTCGTCTGTAAATCACTTGAAACAAAGATGCTACAATTATCAAAATGCAAACATTCTAGAGTAAAAAAAGCATGTTTGAGAGATTAAATAATTCAAACTAAACTAAGTGTAGTTTTATTGCAGGGACACTAAGGGTGTAACGGTACGTGTATTTGTATTAGGGATGTCCCGATCCAGGTTTTTGCACTTCCGATCCGATACCGATATTGTTTTTGCACTTCCGATCCGATACCGATACTGACCGATACCGATACTGACCGATACTGGTCTATCCGAGCATGTATTGAAGTTTAAAGTTATTTAGCCTACTTAGTTGTCAGAATCATGTTGAAAAGGGTTTTAGTACTCTTGATAACAACTAGCCAGCTGAATTAGGGGAGTTTGAATAATACACAATGGTTGGTAACAAGAAACTGACCTGTTTATTCAAGGATAAACACAAAATAGACAAAATTATACATGACAAACAGAAATGGCATCACTGAACTAGGGCTGGGCGATATGGCCTTTTTTTTAATATTGCGATATTTTAAGGCCATGTCACGATACACCATATATATGTGGATATGTTTTAGTCCATGTCACGATACACCATATATATGTGGATATTTTGCCTTAGCCTTGAATGAACACTTGATGCATATAATCACAGCAGTATGATGATTCTATGTGTCTACATTAAAACATTCTTCTTCATACTGCATTAATATATGCTACTTTTAAACTTTCATGCAGAGAAGGAAATCACAACTAAAAAAATCACTAATTTTTTAATTTTTCATACGGTGTTGATCTGGAAATGTTTGCCTCGGCATTTTGATGGTGTGGACGTGTGGCACCGAATGGAGATAAGCGTCTCGACAGACGTTACAATATTTGAACAATGATGACGAAAACTGTTTTCTCTGTCGTGTCCGTCCGTGTGTCGAAAATTGTTATGCGCTTATTTTTTTATTTGATTTTGTGCGTGGCATAGATTTGCCGTGCGCAATTGCACAAGCGCGCACCTTAGAGGGAGCGTTGCTAGCACGGCTGCGCTAGCATCACAGCTAACGTTAGCCATGCTACCTCTCTGCTCGGGGAGGGCGTATACGTATGTGACGTATGACGTGACAGTATGTGACGTGTGTAAGAAGGTGCGCTTGCTGTCTGTGAGAGGAAGACACAGGAAAGAGTGAGAAGAGCCTGTCGTGTAATGCCAGCAGCTAAAAGCAACTGCGTGAGAATCCACAGACCTGTGGATGTGTTGAAGGTGTGCTGGAAAATGCGGAACGGAAATAAGGGAGCAGCAGAAAAGTGGAATGTATTATTTAGATAGGTGCGTTGGAAAACACGGACCGGAGTTTTTTTTTAAAACTGGATCTGCATCGGCATTTTCCCATGCCTTGCCGATACGCATTTTTTGGCAAATATCGGCGGCGGACATCCCTAATTTGTATTGAACCGTTTCGGTACGGGGGTTTCGGTTCGGAGGTGCACCGAACGAGTTTCACACGGACATATTAAGTAGCGTAACGCACTTTGTGTAAACAATGCACACTGAGGCACAACACACGGCATGCTAGCAACGACCAGGCTACGACAACATATAAAAGCCAGAGCTGGAAGACCCTCCTGCCTCGTTAAGATCTCCCATTTGGCAACATTTGGGCTTCGCGGTGCGATACAACAATGGATAACATCGCTTCAACTAAGATAAAGATGAACAAACACAGCTCCCACCGCATTCAAGCAGCCTCTCCTCGGCGAGTCAGGCAGGGCTAAAGCAATAACAAATGCCGTTGGTGTTTTTATAGCAGCAGATTTAAGACCATATTGCATTAAAAACTAGATTTTGACCCACTTCTATGGTGGAAGAACAATGAGCCCATATATCCTCTAACTGCCAAGTTAGCCAGGCACTACCTCGCCATACCTGCTACCTCCATGCACAGCGAAAGGGTATTTTCCACAGCTGGAGACATTGTAACTGCAAGCAGGTCTGCTCTTTTTGCAGACAATGTGGATAAACTGATTTTTCTGGCAAAAAACATGAAAATTGAGTGAAAGTCACCAGGGTTAAAGGCTGGGGGGGGGGGGGGGGGGAATAAAAGTTAATCTGAGGCTGAGTTGACTTGAAACTGTTTAATGTTGCACTTTTTATGTAGAAGAAAAGTTTTGTCATTTTATTTAATCTGAGCAACAACTTGAAGCAGTTTAATGTTGCACTTTATATGTGGAAATGTTGCACTTTATATGTAGAAAGGTTTTGTTAAGAAACCAATTCTGAGCCTTATCTTATTTAGTTTTTATTTTATATATGCTGACTGCATTAACCCTGGCAATCGACCCTGTGTGTATATGTATGATATTGTTATGTTAAAAGGATAAAGCCATTGTTTACAAATGTTGGTAAATAAATAACCATAAAATGTATATTTTGTTTTTTTCTTACTGTACCGAAAATGAACCGAACCGTGACCTCTAAACCGAGGTACGTACCGAACCGAAATTTTTGTGTACCCGGGCTGAGGCATACCAGACTATAAAAATGGGACCCATTACCTCCCTGCTTGACACTCAGCATCAAGGGTTGGAATTGGGGGTTAAATCACCAAAAATGATTCCCGGGCGCAGCCACCGTTGCTGCCCATTGCTCCCCTCACCTCCCAGGGGGTGATCAAGGGTGATGGGTCAAATGCAGAGAATAATTTCGCCACACCTAGTGTGTGTGTGACCATCATTAGCATACTTTTCCCGGGAGACTCCCGAATTTCAGTGCCCCCCCCCCCCGAAAATCTCCCGGGGCAACCATTCTCCCGATTTCCACCCGGACAACAATATTGGGGGCGTGCCTTAAAAGTACTGCCTTTAGCGTCCTCTCTCACCTGAAAAGGAGACTAATATATACAGTATGTCTCCGTTATCCATAGGTTTATCTATAACCCATAAAGTAGGCAAGCACGGAGCTATTTCTCAGCGTGTGTTTATTCCAGCCGGCACGTTAATACACTGACACACAACATCCGGATTCCCATCATGCATTGCTTCAAAACTACGGCAAGTAGTAAGGTCCAAAAACATAACAGAGACGAAGCAGAAGAACGAAGTAGAGACATGGCGACGACGAGTAAGAAGAAGAAGTACACTTGCAAGTTTCAAAATGATTGGAAAAAAATAATGTCAGTTCATCCAGGACAGCTGGAAGGGGAAGGGGTATGCTGCCTGCACATTTTGTAGATCAGACTTCTCCATTGAACACGGTGGCCGAACGGATATACTCATTCATGAACGGATTATTTATATATATATATAAGAAATACTTGAAAATATATACAACCCCCCCATCTCCCAAATTCGGAGGTCTCAAGGTTGGCAAGTATGATCATTGGTACTTTAACTTTAAATATATATACACATATATGTATACACCAGTGACGTGTGGTCACTAGAGGCAGGTTAGGCCCCGCCTCACCTGCCATCATGGAAAGAAAAAAAATGTAAAAAGAAAAAAATAATAATTTAATTGTTATATGTATCCAGTGATTATACTATAAAGTTATTTTCCATTTAACTTCACCAGTTTTAGATTATTTTTATTCAAAATCGCTGAATTTTCACATTTGCCGTTCAAATACTGAGAAGAGACGGTGCGGTGAACAGCAGCCAGTCGAGGCACGTCACTCAGTGCCTCAACATGGATTGCGGACTCGGCTAACTGCTGGTCTGCTGTGCAGTGAGACCGTATTGCTATATGAATTATATTATACATTTCCATAGTTTAGTTAGCTGAGGTATATAATGTACAGTGTATTTTGTCAACAACTGTATGTGTGTAAAGCATTTCTTGTGCTGAGCGATCATAAAACGGCTGTAAAAGACGCACTGGCTGAGGCTCGCCTCCTGCACCCCCGCCGTAGAATGCACGGCAACCCCTGACGGGAGTGTTATATCAACTAAAGCCCACACTGAAATTTTCCACGTGCAAGATTGAATCTATTTAAAAAAGTTATTTCATAAGAAGCCAAAAAGTGCAAAAACAATAATGTTCGTGTTGGAGGAGTTGTGAATGACTGCAGGGCCACAACATTAGGTACACAACACAACATTAGGTACACCTGCAGTCTGCAGGTGTACCTAATGTTGTGGCCCTGCAGTCATTCACAACTCCTCCAACACGAACATTATTGTTTTTGCACTTTTTGGCTTCTTATTAAATAACTTTTGTAACCTATTTTCATGGGCTTTCCTCTTTGTGATGTTAAGTTCCTGTTATGCGCTGTTATACAGTATATGCATTGAGCTCTTATTTTGAAGGCGCTAAGAGCGGAAGTGATGACACGTTGGAGTGGAGCGGAAGTTTTTGAAAGAAGGTAAATAAACTGGTCCTCGTGTAAACTGGAGCCTCCGTGTTTGTTATTTTGTAGTTTCATACAGTATAGGCGACATTTATAAACCCTCGGTTACACTTTTTTAAATAGATTCAATCTTGCACGTGGAAAGTTTAAGTGAGGGCTTTAGTTGATATAACACTCTCGTCAGGGGGTGCATTAATCCAGTACAACAGCGGCTCATGGACTTATTTTATAAGTAAAGGTAAGACCATAATAACGTTTTTTTTAATTAAATGTGCTTTTTTGTGTGCTACAGTTTGTATGTGTAAAGTTAAAGTTAAGTTAAAGTAGCAATGATTGTCACACACACACTAGGTGTAATGAAATGTGTCCTCTGCATTTGACCCATCCCTTGATCACCCCCTGGGAGGTGAGGGAATAATTTTTGGTGATTTAACCCCCAATTCCAACCCTTGATGCTGAGTGCCAAGCAGGGAAGAATGCTGGTATGAGCTTTTAAACATAACCCATTAACTGCTGCCAATCAAATGGTGAATAAGATACTCTTTAGGGTTCATATGTTTGTAAATCTGACTGTGATGAAGTCAGTGCCTCACCAGTCATCAACCTCACCGCACGTCACTGATATACACATATATATTATATATATATATATATATATATATATATATATATATATATATATATATATATATACATACATACATACATACATCGTCAACCAAGCTATCTTAGCTTGGTTGACTTCACTTCTGGGGTAGGTGTCACGTGACGGAATGCAAGCAATTGAACAATATCATTCGAAAACAGCGTCGTCACGTGGAAAGTTCCTACCTTTTTATGCCTGAGCGGCATCCTCTCCTCTCCGAAACTGTTGTCAACTGAATTTCCTGAACTCCTGATGGACATCTTGGGAATTTTCATCTTCTTTTGCATTATAAGGTCTTCCAACTCCTCTACAGTATCTGCAAAAAAAGAAAGAAAGAATCGTCAAATTACCTTCTCCTCAACCCTTCAGTCCATCATCATTGTGCAAAAAAAGTCTCCATTGTGGAGAGATGACATGGCATCATGCAAATCAGCATCTTTTACATAAGACGAATAAAAGAGTGCAGCCTTTCCACAGAGACAGAGAACGGGACGGATCTTGCAGCCCAGACAGCGGCTCAGAAGCAGGGATTAGTGATGTCGTATGTTTGGGGGGGAAATAAAAAAAACAAAAAAAAAACGTGTTAAGTAGCCAGACAGACACAGACTGAACATATTAAAACGAGACGTGTTGCTATTTCTGTTGTCTGCAGTCTGGGAACCTGCACTGCAGCACCGCGGCTTCAAATCACACATTCAAGCATGTTTTATAAACTCATCCTATTGAGAGAAAAAAAACACCTTTAATACATTAAATTAAATGTCAAGCGAGTGTTTTGTTTTTTTGTGTGGTGACAGCTCTACGTGTGTAGACGGCTACCGAGCTAGCATGCTAACTAGCGACAGGTCAAGCTAACTAGCTACACGCTATGGTAACATTGTGCTAGCATGGGCTAGCATGTGCTAAGCTAGTCAGGGCAAAGACCGCAGTGTCCGGGCTGTCAGCTGCTCCAGACAGCCCGGACAGGATAGCTTCAGTTCGCCCTTTATAACACGCCGACGGCATTTTGGGGGATGATGGGGGAATTAAAAAAAAGTAGCGGGGAAAAAGAGGCGACTTACCTGCAAGGGCAAGGACGCGAGCTCGGCACGGCTGGCCTGGGCTGCCATTGTGTTGACTTGTGTGCACCACAGAGACTTTCTCATCCTCAAAAGTCCGATCGGTGCTCCGGCCTGGAAGTCTTCTATGTTGGACACCGACAACGCCGTGGCAAATATCGTCGTTGGAAGCATCGAACAAAAAGCCTAATTTTTTTTTTACTTATCTTTAGTCATGTCTACGCTTTGAAAGCGGTTTTGTTCTGCTTTTAAAGTATGAATATCAAACATAAGAATGTGGTGGATTTGATCGGCGCTCGGCTGCTTCTGCCTGGTCCATCACATCACCATCGTTAAGGCATCACTAACAGACATCACGTTGCTCTAAGACAGTGTTTTTCAACCTATGTGCAGTGTTTTTCAACCTTTTTTGAGCCAAGGCACATGTTTTGCATTGAAAAAATCACCAGCATAAATCATTAAAAAACGAAACTCGGTTGACAGTAAAAAGTTGTTGTCACAATTGTTGGATATGACTTTAAACCATAACCAACTACACATCAATATAGCTCTTGTCTCAAAGTAGGTGTACTGTCACCACCTGTCACATCACACCGTGACTTATTTGGAGTTTTTTTTGCTGTTTTCCTGTGTGTAGTGTTTTAGTTCTTGTCTTGCGCTCCTATTTTGGTGGCTTTTTCTCTTTTTTTTGGTATTTTCCTGTAGCAGTTTCATGTCTTCCTTTGAGCGATATTTCCAGCATCTACTTTGTTTTAGCAATCAATAATATTTCAGTTGTTTTTATCCTTCTTTGTGGGGACATTGTTGATTGTCATGTCATGTTTGGATGCTCCACAGTAAGTCTTTGCTGTCGTCCAGCATTCGGTTTTTGTTTACTTTGTAGCCAGTTCAGTTTTAGTTTCGTTCTGCATAGCCTTCCCTAAGCTTCAATGCCTTTTCTTAGGGGCACTCACCTTTTGTTTATTTTTGACTTAAGCATTAGATACCTTTTTACCTGCACACTGCCTCCCGCTGTTTCCGACATCTATAAAGCAATTAGCTACCGGCTGCCACCTACTGATATGGAAGTGTATTACACGGTTACTCTGCCGAGCTCTAGACAGCATCGACACTCAACAACAACACATCATTTGCAGACCCTTTAAAATAAACAAAAATAAATAAAAATTAAAAATATTTTTAACCCAAATAGGTTAATGACCTGAAGTCTTCTATGTTGGACACCGACAACGCTGTAGCAAATATCGTCGTTAAAAGCATCGAACAAAAGCATACATTCTTTTTTCTTTTTTTTTTTACTTATCTTTAGTCATTTGCACGCTTTTCTGCTTTTAAAGTATGAATATCAAACATAAGAATGTGGTGGATTTTATCGGCGCTCGGCTGCTTCTGCCTGGTCCATCACATCACCATCGTTAAGGCATCACTAACAGACATCACGTTGCTCTAAGACAGTGTTTTTCAATCTTTTTTTGAGCCAAGCCACATGTTTTGCATTGAAAAAATCAGCAGAAGAAATCATTAAAAAACGAAACTCGGTTGACAGTAAAAAGTCGTTGGATATGAATTTAAGTTTAAACCATAACCAAGCATGCATCACTATAGCTCTTGTCTCAATGTAGGTGTACTGTCACCACCTGTCACATCACACCGTGACTTATTTGGAGTTTTTTGCTGTTTTTCTGTGTGTAGTGTTTTAGTTCTTGTCTTGCGCTCCTATTTTGGTGGCTTTTTCTCTTTTTTTTGGTATTTTCCTGTAGCAGTTTCATGTCTTCCTTTGAGCGATATTCCCCGCATCTACTTTGTTTTAGCAATGAAGAATATTTCAGTTGTTTTTATCCTTCTTTGTGGGGACATTGTTGATTGTCATGTCATGTTCAGATGTACATTGTGGACACCGTCTTTGCTCCACAGTAAGTCTTTGCTGTCGTCCAGCATTCGGTTTTTGTTTACTTTGTAGCCAGTTCAGTTTTAGTTTCGTTCTACATAGCCTTCCCTAAGCTTCAATGCCTTTTCTTAGGGGCACTCACCTTTTGTTTATTTTTTATTTAAGCATTAGATACCTTTTTACCTGCACACTGCCTCCCGCTGTTTCCGACATCTATAAAGCAATTAGCTACCGGCTGCCACCTACTGATATGGAAGTGTTTTACACGGTTACTCTGCCGAGCTCTAGACAGCATTGACACTCAACAACAACACATCATTTGCAGACCCTGTAAAATAAAAAAAAATAAAAAAAAATAAAAATAAAAAATATTTTTAACCCAAATAGGTTAATGACCTGAAGTCTTCTATGTTGGACACCGACAACGCTGTAGCAAATATCGTCGTTAAAAGCATCGAAGAAAAGCATACATTCTTTTTTCTTTTTACTTATCTTTAGTCATTTGTCCGCTTTGAAAGCGGTTTTGTTCTGCTTATAAAGTATGAAAAACAAACGTAAAAATGTGGTGGATTTTATCGGCGCTCGGCTGCTTCTGCCTGGTCCATCACATCACCATCGTTAAGGCATCACTAACAGACATCACGTTGCTCTAAGACAGTGTTTTTCAACCTTTTTTTGAGCCAAGCCACATGTTTTGCATTGAAAAAATCAGCAGAAGAAATCATTAAAAAACGAAACTCGGTTGACAGTAAAAAGTCGTTGGATATAACTTTAAGTTTAAAGCATAACCAAGCATGCATCACTATAGCTCTTGTCTCAAAGTAGGTGTACTGTCACAACCTGTCACATCACGCCGTGACTTATTTTGAGTTTTTTGCTGTTTTCCTGTGTGTAGTGTTTTAGTTCTTGTCTTGTGCTCCTATTTTGGTGGCTTTTTTTGGTATTTTCCTGCAGCAGTTTCATGTCTTCCTTTGAGCGATATTTCCTGCATCTACTTTGTTTTAGCAATGAAGAATATTTCAGATGCTTTCATCCTTCTTTGTGGGGACATTGTTGATTGTCATGTCATGTCCGGATGTACACGTTTGTTTTTGCTCCACAGTAAGTCTTTGCTGTCGTCCAGCATTCTGTTTTTGTTTACTTTGTAGCCAGTTCAGTTTTAGTTTCGTTCTGCATAGCCTTCCCTAAGTTTCAATGCCTTTTCTTAGGGGCACTCACGGTTATAAAGTATGAAAAACAAACATAAGAATGTGGTGGATTTGATCGGCGCTCGGCTGCTTCTGCCTGGTCCATCACATCACCATCGTTAAGGCATCACTAACAGACATCACGTTGCTCTAAGACAGTGTTTTTCAACCTATGTGCAGTGTTTTTCAACCTTTTTTTGAGCCAAGCCACATGTTTTGCATTGAAAAAATAAGCAGCAGAAATCATTAAAGAAACGAAATTCTGTTGACAGTAAAGAGTCGTTGGATATGAATTTAAACCATAACCAACTATACATCAATATAGCTCTTGTCTCAAAGTAGGTGTACTGTCACCACCTGTCACATCACGCCGTGACTTATTTAGAGGTTTTTTGCTGTTTTCCTGTGTGTAGTGTTTTAGTTCTTGTCTTGTGCTCCTATTTTGGTGGCTTTTTTTGGTATTTTCCTGGAGCAGTTTCATGTCTTCCTTTGAGCGATATTTCCCGCATCTACTTTGTTTTAGCAATCAAGAATATTTCAGTTGTTTTTATCCTTCTTTGTGGGGACATTATTGATTGTCATGTCATGTATGGATGTACATTGTGGACAACGTCTTTGCTCCACAGTAAGTCTTTGCTGTCGTCCAGCATTCTGTTTTTGTTTACTTTGTAGCCAGTTCAGTTTTAGTTTTGTTCTGCATAGCCTTCCCTAAGCTTCAATGCCTTTTCTTAGGGGCACTCACCTTTTGTTTATTTTTCATTTAAGCATTAGATGCCTTTTTACCTGCACACTGCCTCCCGCTGTTTCCGACATCTATAAAGCAATTAGCTACCGGCTGCCACCTACTGATATGGAAGTGTATTACACGGTTACTCTGCCGAGCTCTAGACAGCATCGACACTCAACAACAACACATAATTTGCAGACCCTTTAAAATAAAATATATATATATATATATTTTTTTTTACCGAAATAGGGTAACGGCACAAATCTTTTATGTTGGACACTGACAACGCGTGGCAAATATCGTCGTTGAAAGCATCAAACAAAAGCATACTTTTTAAAAAAAATTTGCACGATTTGAAAGCGGTTTTCTTCTGCTTTTAAAGTATGAATATCAAACATAAGAATGTGGTGGATTTGATCGGCGCTCGGCTGCTTCTGCCTGGTCCATCACATCACCATCGTTAAGGCATCACTAACAGACATCACGTTGCTCTAAGACAGTGTTTTTCAACCTTTTTTTGAGCCAAGCCACATGTTTTGCATTGAAAAAATCAGCAGCAGAAATCATTAAAAAAACGAAATTCTGTTGACAGTAAAAAGTCGTTGGATATGACTTTAAACCATAACCAACTATACATCACTATAGCTCTTGTCTCAAAGTAGGTGTACTGTCACCACCTGTCACATCACACCGTGACTTATTTGGAGTTTTTTTGCTGTTTTCCTGTGTGTAGTGTTTTAGTTCTTGTCTTGTGCTCCTATTTTGGTGGCTTTTTCTCTTTTTTTTGGTATTTTCCTGTAGCAGTTTCATGTCTTCCTTTGAGCGACATTTCCTGCATCTACTTTGTTTTAGCAATCAAGAATATTTCAGTTGTTTTCATCCTTCTTTGTGGGGACATTGTTGATTGTCATGTCATGTTTGGATGCTCCACAGTAAGTCTTTGCTGTCGTCCAGCATTCTGTTTTTGTTTACTTTGTAGCCAGTTCAGTTTTAGTTTCGTTCTGCATAGCCTTCCCTAGGTTTCAATGCCTTTTCTTAGGGGCACTCACGGTTATAAAGTATGAAAAACAAACATAAGCATGTGGTGGATTTTATCGGCGCTCGGCTGCTTCTGCCTGGTCCATCACATCACCATCGTTAAGGCATCACTAACCAACCCTAACCCTATTTGGATTTACACTGTATGAAAAAACATTTGAAAAGGAATTTTACCTTTGCAACCTCATTATACTATTGCCTAAGTTTTATATTCATAAGTGTAAGTTTCTCAGTACACGAGCTGTTTTTTGTGCCTTTAAAAAATAATCACAACTCTACTTTGAAACACTCTCTACCTCTAACAACCAAAAAGATGTGAAAACTATGATGCTGTGTTCCAAATTTGGTTTATTTACGGAACTTGTGTGAGCCTATAGCTTTACATTTTGTTACATATATATATATATATATATATATATATATATATATATATATATATATATATATATATTGCATTCTATTTTGGTTACTTTATTGAGTCTACAACGCCCTGGCGCTGTTTTGTACTGTTTTTGTACTGTTTCTGTACTTGTTTTGTTTATTATTATTTCTTGTCGCAGATTAAAAATAAAAATAAAAGTTTATAAAATAAATAAAAAAAAATAAAAAATAAAAAAGACATCACATTGCTCTAAGACAGGGGTGTCCAAACTTTTTACCCCACACTGAAAAATCAAAGCATTTTTTCATTCTGAAAACCAATACAGAATATATAATTTTTTTTTACCCTCAAGTTTGGTCCCAATCATAAAAATTTTAAAAATAAGTCGTTATTTATATATTTGTTCATCCAATGCTTAAATCGCTAGATCAGCGTCAGGGCTGTTGATATAAAGTCATTTTTTATGTTTATGCCCATTTTGTCAAAGCCCTGTTGTTATGGGAAAAACACAACATGTGCAATAATTCCCCCTTCAGACAATTTCAAAGTGGAATATATAATGTGAACTAAGTTGGAGCCTTAAATAGGTCAATAATTAATAACACCATTGCTTTTAATTCATTATTATTTTGTGAGCAAAGACAGTTAAAAAAAAAAACAATCGCACAAAAATTCCTTGGGATCCAAAAGGGCCCCACTCATAGAAGTGTTAATGAATATGACCATATCACAACAATTCTCAAATCCCTTCACTGGCTTCCTGTTCCACTCAAGATTGAATACAAAGTCTCCCTACTAACTCACCAGTGCCTCCATGGAAATGCCCCCCTCTACCTCAAATAACTACTCACACCCAAATCCTGCACACAACACCTCCACTCCGGACAGGCTAACCTCCTCCAACCTCCAAGGACAAAGCTACGAACAATGGGAGACCGGGCTTTCTGCTCTGCCGCTCCCAGTCTGTGGAACGCTCTCCCTGACCACCTGATGGCACCACAGACTGTGGATGCTTTTAAAAAAGGCTTAAAAACCCTTCTTTTTAAAAAAAAGCCTTTTTTTAGATATATGCATACTAGTTCTAGCTATTAGGCTGTTGTAGTTTTTTTTTAATTTTTTTTTTTTATTATCTTTGTATTTATTTTTTTAATACACTGTAGCACTTTGAGGTTGTTTGCTCAATGTAAAGTGCTTTTTACAAATAAAATCTATCATTATAATTAATCATTACTTTCTCTCTGGCTCTCAACAAAGGCGGACGGTTTCCTTCTCTCTCCCCTATCTGACCTGGTTTTACTTCTTTTGTCTTGTCTTGTCTGGTGTATCGACAAGTTGGTAATGTAGGTACCCCAAAGCTGCCACAAACGATTGAAGGATGTGAAGATGTGGGCACTCACACTTTTGTGATTTTAGATTCAATCGCAAACTGGATAACATCTCAGAGAAGCCGTCTGCTCTGCCAAGTATGATGAATTTGAGGACCAGAAATACACAATTACCAGTGACGTGCGGTGAGGTTGATGGCTGGTGAGGCACTGACTTCATCACAGTCAGATTTACAAACATATGAACCCTAAAGAGTATCTTATTCACCATTTGATTGGCAGCAGTTAACGGGTTATGTTTAAAAGCTCATACCAGCATTCTTCCCTGCTTGGCACTCAGCATCAAGGGTTGGAATTGGGGGTTAAATCACCAAAAATTATTCCCGGGCGCGGCGCCGCTGCTGCCCACTGCTCCCCTCACATCCCAGGGGGTGATCAAGGGATGGGTCAAATGCAGAGGACAAATTTCACCACACCTCGTGTGTGTGACAATCATTGGTACTTTAACTTAACTTTAACTTTACACATACAAACTGTAGCACACAAAAAAACACATTTAATAAAAAAAAAACGTTATTATGGTCTTACCTTTATGTAATATATTGGGTTGGAGGCAATAACCAGGCGAGGTGATGAAGTACGTCTCTTTACTGTAGACTTCAGAACAGACTCAACACACTTGACGTCAGGTGCGCAACACCACGTAAATCGTTGGCAAACCAAAAAGTAACCACAGTACGCTATAGCCAACATTAACCAGGAGATGGCAACAGACAAACATAGATCACTCTATTACATTCCTCCCCTTTTAGAAATGTAGAAGTTACTCAATAGAAATAAACAACCCAACCAAAAAAATGCAGCAGCTCAATAAGAAGCCAAAAAGTGCAAAAACAATAATGTTCGTGTTGGAGGAGTTGTGAATGAATTAAATATGAAATCCGTGCTGCAGTCTGCAGGTGTACCTAATGTTGTGGCCCTGCAGTCATTCACAACTCCTCCAACACGAACATGATTGTTTTTGCACTTTTTGGCTTCTTATTAAATAACTTTTTCAAATAGATTCAATCTTGCACGTGGAAAGTTTAAGTGTGGGCTTTAGTTGATATAATACTCCCGTTAGGGGGTGCATTCTACGGCGGGAGTGCATTCTCTACCACCAGGAGGCGGGATTACTGCGAGCCTTACACAGTGCGTCTTCGCAGCAGTTTTATGATTGCTCAGCACAAGAAATACGTTACACACATACAGTTGTTGACAAAATACACTGTACATTATATACCTCAGCTAACTAAACTATGGAAATGTATAATATAGTTCATATAGCAATACGGTCTCACTGCACAGCAGGCCAGCAGTTAGCCGAGTCCGCAATCCATGGTGAGGCACAACTGAGTGACGTGCCTCAACTGGCTGCTGATCACCGCACCGTCTCTTCTCAGTATTTGAACGGCAAATGTGAAAATTCAGCGATTTTGAATAAAAATAATCTAAAACTGGTGAAGTTAAATGGAAAATAACTTTATAGTATAATCACTGGATATATATAACAATTTAATTAATTTTTTTTCTTTTTACATTTTTTTTCTTTCCATGATGGCAGGTGAGGCGGTGCCTCACCTGCCTCTAGTGACTGCACGTCAGTGACAATTACAGTGACATGTTGAAGTGTGTTTTTGCTCGCTCAAACACAAACATTCAAATCTGGATTGGAGTGACCTGGCAAGGTGGTTGTTTTGAGATTCTCCCTAAAGGACAGTACAGCGAAGATGTTACCAATTCCTTCCACGTAATTCATTGACTTACATCCCGCCCCCTCCCTTCTCATTGAAGCCTCGAGTCGTGTGTCGTAATATGTATATGTGCTTTATTTGCGATTTTTTTTTCCTGGTCTCAAACTGAGCCCCAACCCCACAGGAGCTTAGTTTGGGACTTGCTATTTTTCTCTCCTCCTCACCCCATTTTTGACCTTTTTCCTACCTTTAATGCATACTTGCCAACCTTGAGACCTCCGATTTCGGGAGGTGGGGGGTGGGGGGGTGGGTGGCGGGGGGCGTGGTTGGGGGTGTGGTTAATATATATATATATATATATATATATATAAGAAATACTTGACTTTCAGTGAATTCTAGCTATATATATATATATATATATATATATATATATATATATATATATATATATATATATATATATATATATATATATATATATATAAATAAAAGAAATACTTGAATTTCAGTGTTCATTTATTTACACATATACACACACATAACACTCCTCTATTCATTGTTGAGTTAAGGGTTGAATTGTCCATCCTTGTTCTATTCTCTGTCACTATTTCAGAACACACACATTATACAAATATACATTATAAAATCAATAAGAAAACGGGAGCTCTAATTTGGGAGTCTGAATTAGGATCAGAAGTTCCTATATAAACATTGCGCACTCACGTCGCCATTTTGTATTGATTACTGCAGCTGTACACTGGATTCATTCACAAATACAAACTACAACTCACAAACACTTTAGAGTTAGGCTCCACCATCAGAATGTGTACTTAAACTTATAAAGATCACATGGATATTATTCAGTGAGTTGATTCACCAAAACTAACCTGTTATACAGGAGTAAAAAGCACACAGGACGTTTCAATTGTTCACAGACTGGTCTCGCTCATCAGAATGACAAGACACTTCCGGTCTGCAGGTGATAGCATTCAATTGGGAAGAAACGCCCTACTGCCCCCTACTGACCAATGTGAATACTGATAAATGTGTAATGACAGCTCCAAAAACGAATTCAAACCACAAAATAAACGAAATAAATCAACACAAAAATGTGACACATTATGGGTGGGTCACATGTGCATGTACAACAGGCTGTCAACACGTCACTCAGGTCCGCATGGAGCTGGAGGGGGCGTGGCCTCCAGCTCCGCCTGAATTTCGGAAATTTTCGGGAGAAAATTTGTCCCGGGAGGTTTTCGGGAGGGGCGCTGAATTTCGGGAGTCTCCCGGAAAATCCGGGAGGGTTGGCAAGTATGCTTTAATGGTCGCCGCCCTTTTGGCGACCCATCAGTGTTCCTGTTCTGTCTACCCATTAAATGACACCTGAGTGTTACTGTAACAGGACTGAGTGAAAACTTAAAATAGGAACAAAGGCTGACTTCTTTGTCCTTTCAATACATTTTTGCTGCATTTTCCTGTTGTGTTCCTTCCTCATACAGTACATTTTTCATAGAGGGTTTTTTCACCTTACATTTTTAAATTTCACTGTCTAACTCTTTCACAGGAGGACACTTCAACAACACTCCAAACAGGACATGCAATCCCTTAATTTTGAAAAGGGCATTAAAACATTTAAAATTATTATTTTTTTTTTTCAATATTTATTCAAATATTGAAAAAAAAAAAAAAAAAAATTTAAATTTAAATTTAAATTTAAAAACAACTTCAGCCCTAAACAAAAATACCAAACATTTAATTATTTAAAAAAATTAATATATTTTAACCCTTTTGATCAAATTATGTCACAGTTTTCAATCAGTAAATATTTGCATAACAAGTTATTTGACTAATTTAAACAGATGTTATCTAATCAAAAGGCCTTCTAAAGGGTAAAAAAACAAAACAAAAATTACTGTTAGAATAATTATATATAAGTTATCACACAACTTATGCTTAAAGGCACATAACTTGTTATCTTCCACTACAAGTTAGGAGTGTCTTTCAGCCTGCTAACAGCCAAGGACGGACTTCGAGTACCTCAACGCAGACAAAGCAGAGACAGGGCGAAATCACGAGGCTCAGCACATTTCCATTCTGAATAATCACGTATTGTGTCTACTGGAGCTGCTTGCATAATACGTGACCCTTCCCTTTAGAAGCAGCTTCAGCGATGTAACTAGGGAACTCCTGAATAAAATAGGGAGCGCGGGGGTTGTACCTCAGAGCGTGGTGGGGGACTGTAACTGAGTGTGCAGCCCCATATGTTTCTCCCCATGAGCAAAATTGAGATCTGTCCATGCTTGATTCCTTGCTTCTTGTCCTGTTTAATAGATAGTTCGGTGCTTGAACCTGACAATTACATGACTGATATTTTAGTGTAGGGCTAAAGTTTATATAAAAGTGACTTTTTTTAATTGAGTACAACCGCAAAATAATCCACCAGGAGACGGAAGAAAATTACTAGCGTGCACTTTGATAAAAAAAAGGTGAAAAACACTAAGTAACACAAACAGCGGTACCTCTGCATTTGTCTAAGAAATAGAAGAAAAGATTGCTGGTAATCAAACCCAAGGCTGAGCGGTATTTCCGTCTATTTCTTCTAAATGTTATTTCTGCTGCTCGAGATGCCGCCGCACAATTTTTTAAAGCACTTTATCCGACACAAATATATTTCAGAGTCCATTTGTGTGCACCACAGATAAATGGCTCACTCCCCAGGGACACAATATAAATATCATTTTGTTTGACTGATGGTTGAATTCTATTTGGGTTCCGTTCTGGATTTCACCTGCGCTTTGACCTTCATGATTGATGAAACCAATGCAATATGTATGCAATTTGTCGTGCGCACATCAATATGGAAAGTAAACAACTCTGCTCGGATTTATTCATTTTTTTCCACAGATCATTTTTATAGTGTACCAATTTAGATATTTCAGTTGTGTATGTGGCTGACGGGGGCAAACTGCAGCAACCCTCCGAACATTTCTAACACAGAAATAATCCAGAACCCCAAAATCCACAAGCGCCATAAAACAAATCCAAAGGGAAAAAGTTGCATAATAAAAGGTTAGCCCGTTTACCAGGAAGTTAACCAGGCCACCAGGACGTTAGGTAGTCTGCCAAGTCGTTAGCCAGGCAGCTAAGATGATAGCCTGTCTGACTATAGATAAGTTAGACAGGTTACTAGGAACTTATCAAGGCTACTAGGAGTTTAGTCGGGCTACCAAGAGGTTACCCAGGAGGCACAAGGCACTGATACAACATTGATTGTATGTACATGTCCTTTAAAACGGACTTTAAAACAACATTGTAAAATAGTTCCCGAATTCCAATGGTCAAATCAGCGTCATACCTGACGTTGAATAAATGTCGTCAAAAAGCATGTTGTATTTGTGTTGTAAAATATTGGTTGTAAAATGACCAAAATTCCATGGTCAAATCAACGTCAGAACCATCCATCCATCCATCCATCCATCTTCTTCCGCTTATCCGAGGTCGGGTCACGGGGGCAGCAGCCTAAGCAGGGAAGCCCAGACTTTCCTCTCCCCAGCCACTTCGTCCAGCTCCTCCCGGGGGATCCCGAGGCGTTCCAAGGCCAGCCGGGAGACATAGTCTTCCCAACGTGTCCTGGGTCTTCCCCGTGGTTGGACGTGCCCTAAACACCTCCCGAGGGAGGCGTTCGGGTGGCATCCTGACCAGATGCCCGAACCACCTCATATGGCTCCTCTCGATGTGGAGGAGCAGTGGCTTTACTTTGAGCTCCCCCCGGATGACAGAGCTTCTCAGCCTATCTCTAAGGTAGAGCCCCGCCACCCGGCGGAGGAAACTCATTTCGGCCGCCTGTACCCGTGATCTTGTCCTTTCGGTCATAACCCAAAGCTCATGACTATAAGTGAGGATGGGAACGTAGATCGACCGGTAAATTGAGAGCTTTGCCTTCCGGCTCAGCTCCTTCTTCACCACAACGGATCGATACAGTGTCCACATTACTGAAGACGCCGCACCGATCCGCCTGTCGATCTCACGATCCACTTTTCCCTCACTCGTGAACAAGACTCCGAGGTACTTGAACTCCTCCACTTGGGGCAGGGTCTCCTCCCCAACCCGGAGATGGCACTACAACCCTTTTCCGGGCGAGAACCATGGACTCGGACTTGGAGGTGCTGATTCTCATCCCAGTCGCTTCACACTCGGCTGCGAACCGATCCAGTGAGAGCTGAAGATCCTGGCCAGATGAAGCCATCAGGACCACATCATCTGCAAAAAGCAGAGACCTAATCCTGCAGCCACTAAACCGGATCCCCTCAACGCCTTGACTGCGCCTAGAAATTATGTCCATAAAAGTTATGAACACAATCGGTGACAAAGGGCAGCCTTGGCGGAGTCCAACCCTCACTGGAAACGTGTCCGACTTACTGCCGGCAATGCGGACCAAGCTCTGACACTGATCGTACAGGGAGCGGACAGCCACAATCAGACAGTCCGATACCCCATACTCTCTGAGCACTCCCCACAGGACCTCCCGAGGGACACGGTCAAATGCCTTCTCCAAGTCCACAAAGCACATGTAGACTGGTTGGGCAAACTCCCATGCACCCTCAAGGACCCTGCCGAGAGTATAGAGCTGGTCCACAGTTCCACGACCAGGACGAAAACCACACTGTTCCTGCTTAATCCGAGGTTTCGACTATCCGGCGTAGCCTCCTCTCCAGTACACCTGAATAGACCAGAACCCAATATCTATTAAACGTCGTCAAAAAGCATGTTGTTCCAACGTTATGTTTGAGTTGCTCAACGTCAGGACCTCATTCAACAAGTTCTCAACGTTGTTTTAATGTCTTGTGCCTGCTGGGTAGCCAGGCTACCGGGAAGTTAGCCAGGCTACAAGGAGTTACGTCATACTGCCGGGAGGTTAGCCAGGTTACCAGAAGGTTAGCCAAGTCAAAGTTTACCAGTTCGACCGTTAAGTGTCTTGTCTTTGCAGTCTATTCAATTGAATATAAGTTGAAAAGGATTTGCAAATCATTGCATTCTGTCTTTATTTACATTTTACACAACGTGCCAACTTCACTGCTTTTGGGTTTAGTATTATGGGCATGGGCGAACGGTATTGATAACATTTCTGCTCGAGATCAATAGGGCCGGTGGATCCATAAAAAAGAGTCAGGGAGTCAGGACAGAAGCCAGACATCATGTCCTGGCTATTAGCACCACGCTGCCAGGCTCATCTATCTTAATTGGTCATCCATTAGCCCGCATTAAAGGGAGACACGGGATAATAGCAGTAATGATGCTGATGATGGAATTAGACTGCGGGAACACACGTCATCACTGCAGCTTCTCTCCTGGCATCCCAAAACACTCTCCACCGACCCACGCAGATGGACGTCGGGAGCGGATAGATGACGCCTGAACGCCACCGTGGGCTACGGTGTGTTTGTGTGTGTGAAGTATACGAGAACAAATAGAGGTCGCGCGGAATTTGGGTGAAAAATAAGCGTCGGTAACGCGCGTAAATGAATTCAGCGGCACGCAGACGGCCAATCGAGACGCGGCACCTGTGCCGATCGGCGGCTCTCCGGCGCGGACAGATGCTGCTCCAGGTGTGTGATGACGCTTGGCAGAGTCGCGCGCTGACCTGAGCAGCTGCGCGTGAACGCACCACGCCATCCGCGCACACTTGACAAGCAGCGCTGTTGGAAGATAAAAGTAACAAATGGTGTGTATGAATCTGCCGTTAAACTATGAATTCTGCGAAATTATGTGGGATGTAAAAGCATTTCTCTTATGTTTTACTTGTTTATGGTTCTGTACCGATATTTGGTACAGAATCTGGCTGTCCAGAGTCGGGACCCGGGGTGAACCTGTGTATCGGTTGGGGACATATCTGCACTGCTGACCCGTCTCCGCTTGGGATGGTCTCCTGCTGGCCCCACTATGGACTGGACTCTCACTATTATGTTGGATCCACTATGGACTGGACTCTCACTATTATGTTAGATCCACTATAGACTGGACTCTCACATTATTATGTTAGATCCACTATGGACTGGACTCTCACTGTTATGTTAGATCCACTATAGACTGGACTCTCACATTATTATGTTAGATCCACTATGAACTGGACTCTCACTATTATGTTAGATCCAATATGGACTGGACTCTCGCTATTATGTTGGATGCACTATGGACTGGACTCTCACTATTATGTTAGATCCACTATGAACTGGACTCTCACTATTATGTTAGATCCACTATGGACTGGACTCTCACTATTATGTTAGATCCACTATGGACTGGACTCTCACTGTTATGTTAGATCCACTATGGACTGGACTCTCACTATTATGTTAGATCCACTATGGACTGGACTCTCACACTATCATGTTAGATCCACTATGGACTGGACTCTCACATTATTATGTTAGATCCACTATGGACTGGACTTTCACACTATTATGTTAAATCCAC
Organism: Nerophis lumbriciformis; assembly: GCF_033978685.3. NCBI lineage: Eukaryota > Metazoa > Chordata > Actinopteri > Syngnathiformes > Syngnathidae > Nerophis > Nerophis lumbriciformis. The sequence goes on from NC_084561.2 coordinate 8,403,149, forward strand.
TATGGACTGGACTCTCACTATTATGTTAAATCCACTATGGACTGAACTCTCACTATTATGTTTGATCCACTATGGACTGGACTCTCGCTATTATGTTAGATGCACTATGGACTGGACTTTCACACTATTATGTTAAATCCACTATGGACTGGACTCTCACTATTATGTTACATCCAATATGGACTGAACTCTCACTATTATGTTCGATCCACTATGGACTGGACTCTCACTATTATGTTGGATCCACTATGGACTGGACTCTCACTATTATGTTAGATCCACTATGAACTGGACTCTCACTATTATGTTAGATCCACTATGGACTGAACTCTCACTATTATGTTAGATACAATATAGACTGGACTCTCACATTATTATGTTAGATCCATTATGGACTGGACTCTCACTGTTATGTTAGATCCACTATGGACTGGACTCTCACACTATTATGTTAGATCCACTATGGACTGGATTCTCACTATTATGTTAGATGCACTATGGACTGGACTTTCACACTATTATGTTAAATCCACTATGGACTGGACTCTCACTATTATGTTACATCCAATATGGACTGAACTCTCACTATTATGTTCGATCCACTATGGACTTGACTCTCGCTATTATGTTGGATGCACTATGGACTGAACTTTCACACTATTATGTTAGATCCACTATGGACTGGACTTTCACACTATTATGTTATATCCACTATGGACTGGACTCTCACTATTATGTTAGATCCACTATGAACTGGACTCTCAAAATATTATGTTAGATCCACTATGGACTGGACTCTCACTATTATGTTAGATCCACTATGGACTGGACGCTCACTATTATGTTAGATCCACTATGGACTGGACTCTCACACTATTATGTTAGATCTACTATGGACTGGACTCTCACTATTATGTTAGATCCACTATGAACTGGACTCTCACAATATTATGTTAGATCCACTATGGTCTGAACTCTCACTATTATGTTAGATCCACTATGGACTGGACTCTCACTATTATGTTGGATCCACTATGGACTGGACGCTCACTATTATGTTAGATCCACAATGGACTGGACTCTCACACTATTATGTTAGGTCCACTATGGTCTGGACTCTCACTATTATGTTAGATCCACTATGGACTGGACTCTCACACTATTATGTTAGATCCACTATGGACTGGACTCTCACTATTATGTTAGATCCACTATGGACTGGACTCTCACACTCTAATGTTAGATCAACTATGGACTGGACTCTCACTATTATGTTAGATCCACTATGGACTGGACTCTCACTATTATGTTAGATCCACTATGGACTGGACTCTCACTATTATGTTAGATCCACTATGGACTGGACTCTCACATTACTATTTTAGATCCACTATGGACTGGACTTTCACAATATTATGCTGGGCCCACTATGGACTGGACTCTCACACTATTATGTTAGATGCACTTTGGACTGGACTTTCACACTATTATGTTAGATCCACTATGGACTGGACTCTCACTATTATGTTAAATCCACTATGGACTGGACTCTCACTATTATGTTAGATCCACTGTGGACTGGACTCTCACTATTATGTTAGATCCACTATGGACTGGACGCTCACTATTATGTTAGATCCACTATGGACTGGACTCTCACACTATTATGTTAGGTCCACTATGGTCTGGACTCTCACTATTATGTTAGATCCACTATGGACTGGACTCTCACTTTTATGTTAGATCCACTATGGACTGGACTCTCACACTCTTATGTTAGATCCACTACGGACTGGACTCTCACTATTATGTTAGATCCACTATGGACTGGAATCTCACTATTATGTTAGGTCCACTATGGACTGGACTCTTCCTTTTATGTTAGATCCACTATGGACTGGACTTACACAATATTATGCTAGACCCACTCAAAGTCCATTGCATCTGGTCTCCCCTATATCTGCAGTCCTCTCCAAGGTTTCTCATAGTCATTCACATTGACATCCCACTGGGTTGTGAGTTTTTCCTTGCCCTTATGTGGGCTCTGAACCGAGGATGTCGTTGTGGCTTGTGCAGCCCTTTGAGACACTTGTGATTTAGGGCTATATAAATAAACATTGATTGATTGAATATTTTGGTGCCGGTGCCAAAATGTATTTTGATACTTTTCTAAATCAAGGACCACAAAAATGTGTATTACAGGCTTTATTTTGTTGAAGTATTTCCTGCTTTTTAAAGTTTTAAACAATAAGTAGAAGTGCCGTTTTGTCTTCTACTCGTCCATAGCATTTCTACTCGTATGGATTCTTCATTCATCACTCCAAGCAACGTTTCTACGTTTTACAATATAACTAAAACAATTCATACTGACTAAACCGTCCCAGGTGTGATGTCTGTAGGAGTGTTTTCATGCATATGTGTACATGCTATCAGAATCAGAATCAAAAGTACTTTGACATTGTCAGCACAATCCCATTGAAGATCAGATAAACATTACAGGGAGACAGGAAAAGGATCGCTGACGGGTCCCTAAAAAAAAAGAGGTAAGAAACAGGTAAACGTTGGGGAGGGAGGTGTGGGGTTGGAGAGAGTAAAAAAATATTCAGTCAAAGGCTGGACTCCAGGAATGGGGTCCAGACTGAGGCCAAGGAAAAAAACCTCATAGCCATAGCACACATAAACAAGTTACCTAGAATCAACAAAACTTGCATCAGCTTTTCTGGGTGTTGTTGAGAAATGGCTTTCGCTTTGCATTGTAGAGTTTTAACTTGCAATTACAGATGTAGCCACGTACTGTAGTTACTGACAGTGGTTTTCTGAAGTGTTCCTGAGCCCATGTGGTGATATCCTTTACACACTGAAGTCGGTTTTTGATGGGGAGGGATCAAAGGTCCGTAATATCATCTCTTACGTTCAGTGATTTCTCCAGATTCTCTGCACTTTTTGATAATATTACAGAGCGTAGATGGTGAAATCCCTAAATTCCTTGCAATAGCTGGTTGAGAAATGTTGTTCTTAAACTGTTAGACAATTTGCTCTTGCATTTGTTGACAAAGTGGTGACCCTCGCCCCATCCTTGTTTGTGAATGACTGAGCATTTCATGGAAGCTGCTTTTACACCCAATCATGGCACCCACCTGTTCCCAGTTAGCCTGTTCACCTGTGTGATGTTCCAAATAAGTGTTTGGTGAGCATTCCTCAACTTTATCAGTCTTTTTGCCACTTTTTTGAAACATGCTGCAGGCATCAAATTCCAAATGAGCTAATCTTTGCAAAAAATAACAACGTTTTACCAGTTCGAACGTTAAATATCTTGTCTTTGCAGTCTATTCAATTGAATATAAGTTGAAGAGGATTTGCAAATCATTGTATTCTGTTTGTATTTACCATTTACACAACGTGACAACTTCACTGCTTTTGTATATTTGATTACTTTTTTTAAAGTAATTTTCAGAACACTGCTGTTTTGTATTAGTACATTTATTGTTCCCTCACTGCACAACATGTCGAAGGCCGTCTTTCACGCAACTTTTCCCGTAAAGACACTTGAGCGTTTTCAAAGTATGGGAAACGCTTGAAGGAGTGTTTTTCCTGCCTCATCAGCCCACGATCAATACCGATTGTTTACACTCTAGGACAACGCCATTTTCCTCCCCAGGCTGGAGGCATCCCTCTCGCCTTTCCCTGATTATGCCTCATAATTAGATCCACAGGAATTTCTAATCAAGCGTGAAGAAGGCATTCACCAATTTAAAAGGTGATAGTCCATGAAATGAACAGCGCAGTGTCATATAGAAAGCTCATCAACACTGCAGGGCCTGGAAGCTGCGCTACAACACCGCCAGACACACCAACACACACACTGTAAATAAACGCTTCATTAACTATTTAGACGGGTATGAAGGCTGGCCCCGCCATGCGGCGTATAGGCAGTGATCCGCCCAGGAGACATTGATCTTCTTCATAAGGAACATAATGACCGAGCGGAGAAATACTCATCATATTTCAGCAGCAGTCAATTCGCTTCATTAGGGCCGCCCGACCCCCTGCTGTGCTTCTGGATCGATCACGCCGCCGTCACCGCGGATTTGGACTGAGACCGTGTCCGCGGCAACGCTGATATTCCTACGGGATGTCGTCCTTGAAGGGGAACTGCACTTTTAAAAACTATTTTTTTCCCGCATTCTAACATAAAAATCAGCTTGTTCTTGGTGGCTAGTGTGGAGGATGCATATATGTTTAAGAGTTATTTCTCTATTCATAGCCATGTTTGATCAGATAGTACTTTTCCTTTGTATATTCTACCAGTCTCTCTGTCTTTAGATTGTCTCTTTAGTGTCTTAACCCTTGGAATGTGAAATACAACACCAACTCTTTCCTTATCAGTGTTGCGAGGGTGAGAGATGGGGGTTTTCTTTGTGTGCAAATGAGTTGGCTTTTCCGAATGCCAGATCAACTAGAGCAGTGGTTCTCAAATGGGGGTACGCGTACCCCTGGGGGTACTTGAAGGTATGCCAAGGGGTACATAAGATTTTTTTTAAATATTCTAAAAATAGCAACAATTCAAAAATCCTTTATAAATATATTTATTGAATAATACTATTCCATTCATTACAATGCAACAATGCAATAGTCAGTGTTGATAGCTAGATTTTTTGTGGACATATTTATAATTGAATCACTTGTTTATTTTTCAACACGTTTTTAGTTATTTTTATATCTTTTTTTCCAAATAGTTCAAGAAAGACCACTACAAATAAGCAATATTTTGCACTCTTATACAATTTAATAAATCAGAAACTGATGAAATAGTGCTGTATTTGACTTCTTTATCTCTTTTTTTCAACCAAAAATGCTTTGCTCTGATTAGGGGGTACTTGAATTAAAAAAATGTTCACAGGGGGTACATCACTGAAAAAAGGTTGAGAACCACTGGACTAGAGTAGCCGATATGAATGTATTGGTTAAGTTGACCTCCTAAAGCTTTAGTAAAACTTGAAAATATTCAAATTCTGTCTTGATGGTCCTTCTTACTCAGCATATATGTCATCGAAAGAACTTGGGATTGACCAGTAACTTAGATTCCCTGGGAGGAAGAACTGGTCTGACGCAACACTATTGAAGTATATTTCTGGTCTTGTCACCTTTTTCTGGGCAGGAAGACGACACTGCGGTGTGGCTGGATCGAAAGAGATGTCGGAGATGCTTTGCTGAACAAAAAGTTGCTTTATTACAAGCGAGCGTCATTAAACAGGTCTGCAGTACCCGGAGGAACCTAGGTCAAAAAAATGAAGGACTCCTGACTGAAAAAGCCAAACCACCAGTCTTGTATTCCTTCTTTCTGTGTCTGGGTGTGTGCTTAAGTCAGGACAGCACAACCTGACCATGTAAGGAGACGTCCGTGTGTAGTGACTGGAAAACAACTGCTTTAAGTCATAATTCAAATGTTGGCGTTGAGCTAGACAGGTAGTCTCTTCTCAAGGATAGGGCTATCACTTTTGCATTCCGAAGTCCCAATTAGGGTCTTTTTTCGTACGAGAAGTGAGCCAATCCACCTGAGAATGTCGAACTAAGGGGCCTTATGTGTATGTGCTCAAACTGAAATGCCACTATTTACTTAAACTCGGTGATTGGCTTTCTCCAAGGTGAATATAAACATTCACCATATGTAGAACATAATATGACTTAGTTAATTCACTTCACTAGCAATGCAGCTAATGGGAGTAAAACTCTATATCCCTTTAAAAATGCATTCAAAAACCACCAACAATACTTAATTTATGTTCCGTAGCATGTATAATAACCAAGCTGTTGCAAAATTTTTATTGTAAGAGCAAACACAAAACTAAAAACATCTAAACTTTCCTGCAACTAATACATGAAAAACATCGACAGGCTAGCTCTGTGACTCATTCTGTACAGTTACACCTAAAACTCACGCGTTCAGACACTCGGCACCATCGAATAAGTACGACGGCTCCCGGCCAAAGGTCGGGGCACAGATAGCAGGCCCATCAAAATTTTGTAGTTACAGTAATAATACAAAGTAGCATTACATTTCTCTAATCGGCATGTTTCTAGCAGGCAGGTGAGAGCTGGCAGACAAGGTTTAGTCTGCGACAACACGGCTCATCCTGATGGCCAACCTCCCCCCATCTGCGTCTTCCCCGCTCCTCGCCTTTCCTCCAGGGCGTCTGTCAGAGTCAGACAACTTTTATTGCCGCTCTAACTGACAGCAGGGAGCCGCCGGGATTGGCCGAGCGATTGCCGGCCGCCCGTCACGCAGGTGCACAGTCTCCTGACAGATAATGGCTGCTCCAGCCCCGGCCAACTCGCCGCTTTGCGCCAGGGTGACGGTCAGGTATGAAGGCGGCGTGTTGAGGGACGGCGCTGTGCCAAATAGCTGCCGTCGCTTAACAAGCAACCACCCAGACCCCCGATACTTTTGGCACTGGCCTTTGAAGGGTTGTCAGGGTCACTCATGTTCCTCTGAGGGATCCTCGCTGCTGCCCACAGCACACCCAGTGGAGATGAAGAGCATCACAGCCTGGTGGCTTCAGTCTGCAAACATGCAGACATCATTCAGACCCATGGCAGAATGTCTTTAGCACCACTTTGTGTGTGTGGAAGGATGCTAGTGAAAGTAAAATATGCCAAAAACAGGATGCTTAGTTAAAGGTTGCTTAAGTAGATGAAGCTAAAACAAAGGATGCTGAAGTAAATGATGCAAAAGTAAAATATGCCGAAAAAAAGGATGTTTAGTTAAAGGTTGCTTAAGTTGATGAAGCTAAAACAAATACGCTAAAGTAAAGGATGTTAAAGTAAAATATCCCAAAAAAAGGATACTTAGTTAAAGGTTGCTTAAGTAGATGAAGCTAAAACAAAAGATGCTAAATTAAAATATGCTGAAAAAAAGGATGTTTTGTTAAAGGTTGCTTAAGTTGATGAAGCTAAAACAAATACGCTAAAGTAAATGATGTTAAAGTGAAAATATCCCAAAAAAAGAATACTTAGTTAAAGGTTGCTTATGTAGATGAAACTAAAACAAAGGATGCTAAAGTAAAATATGCCAAAAAAGGATACTTAGTTAAAGGTTGTTTAAGTAGATGAAACTAAAACAAAGGATGCTAAAGTAAAATATGCCAAAAAAAGGATGCTTAGTGAAATGTTGCTTAAGTAGATGAAGCTAAAACAAAGGATGCTGAAGTAAATGATGCTAAAGTAAAATATGCCAAAAAAAGGATGTTTAGTTAAAGGTTGCTTAAGTAGATGAAGCTAAAACAAATGATGCTAAAGTAAATTATGCTAAAGTAAAAATTATGCCAATACAAGAATGCTTAGTTGAAGGTTGCTCAAGTAGATGAAGCTAAAACAAAGGATCCTTAAGTAAAATATGCCAAAAAAGATGCTTAGTTAAAGGTTGCTTAAGTAGATGAAGCTAAAACAAAGAATGCTAAAGTAAATTATGCTAAAGTAAAATATGCTAAAAAAGGATGATAGTTAAAGGTTGCTTAAGTAGATGAAGCTAAAACAAAGGATGCTAAAGTGAAATATGCCAAAAAAGGATGGTTAGTTAAAGGTTGCTTAAGTAGATGAAGATAAAACAAACGATGCTAAAGTAAAATATGCTAAAAAAGGATGATTGTTAAAGGTTGCTTAAGTAGATGAAGCTAAAACAAAGGATGCTAAAGTGAAATATGCCAAAAAAGGATGGTTAGTTAAAGGTTGCTTAAGTAGACGAAGATAAAACAAACGATGCTAAAGTAAAATATGCCAAAAAAAAGGATGTTAAAGGTTGCTTAAGTAGATGAAGCTAAAACAAAGAATGCTAAAGTGAATTATGCTAAAGTAAAATATGCCAAAAAAGGATGATAGTTAAAGGTTGCTTAAGTAGATGAAGATAAAACAAACGATGCTAAAGTAAAATATGCCAAAAATGGATGTCAAAGGTTGCTTAAGTAGATGAAGCTAAAACAAAGGATGCTAAAGTAAAATATGCCAAAAAAGGATGGTGGTTAAAGGTTGCTTAAGTAGATGAAGCTAAAACAAAGAATGCTAAAGTCAATTATGCTAAAGTAAAATATGCTAAAAAAGGATGATAGTTAAAGGTTGCTTAAGTAGATGAAGCTAAAACAAAGGATGCTAAAGTGAAATATGCCAAAAAAGGATGGTTAGTTAAAGGTTGCTTAAATAGATGAAGATAAAACAAACGACGCTAAAGTAAAATATGCTAAAAAAAAGGATGTTAAAGGTTGATTAAGTAGATGAAGCTAAAACAAAGAATGCTAAAGTGAATTATGCTAAAGTAAAATATGCCAAAAAAGGATGATAGTTAAAGGTTGCTTAAGTAGATGAAGATAAAACAAATGATGCTAAAGTAAAATATGCCCTCAAAAAAGGATGCTTAGTTAAAGGTTGCTTAAAAAGATTAAGTTAAAACAAAGGATGCTAAAGTAAAATATGCCGAAAAAAAGGATGTTTAGTTAAAGGTTGCTTAAGTTGATGAAGCTAAAACAAATACGCTAAAGTAAATGATGTTAAAGTAAAATATCCCAAAAAAAGGATACTTAGTTAAAGGTTGCTTATGGAGATGAAACTAAAACAAAGGATGCTAAAGTAAAATATGCCAAAATAAGGATGCTTAGTGAAAGGTTGCTTAAGTAGATGAAGCTAAAACTAATGATGCTAAAGTAAATGATGTTAAAGTAAAATATGCCCCAAAAAAGGATGATAGTTAAATGTGCTTAAGTAGATGAAGCTAAAACAAATGATGCTAAAGTAAATGATGCTAAAGTAAAAAATATGCCAATACAAGAATGCTTAGTTGAAGGTTGCTCAAGTAGATGAAGCTAAAACAAAGAATGCTTAAGTAAAAGATTCCAAAAAAGATGCTTAGTTAAAGGTTGCTTAAGTAGATGAAGCTAAAACAAAGAATGCTAAAGTAAATTATGCTAAAGTAAAATATGCCAAAAAAGGATGATGGTTAAAGGTTGCTTAAGTAGATGAAGCTAAAACAAAGGATGCTAAAGTAAAATATGCCAAAAAAGATGCTTAGTTAAAGGTTGCTTAAGTAAATGAAGCTAAAACAAAGGATGCTCAAGTAAAATATGACCCACCAAAAAAGGATGTTTAGTTAAAGGTTGCTTACCAAAAATGATGAAGCTAAAACAAATGATGCTAAAGTAAATGATGCTAAAGTAAAATATGCCCCCCAAAAAGGATGCTTAGTTAAAGGTTGCTTAAAAAGATTAAGCTAAAACAAAAGGATGCTAAAGTAAATGATGCTAAAGTAAAATACGCCAAAAAAAAAAAAGATGCTTAGTTAAAGGTTGCTCAAGTCAATGAAGCTAAAACAAAGGATGCTTAAGTAAAATATGCCAAAAAAGATGCTTAGTTAAAGGTTGCTTAAGTAGATGAAGCTAAAAGAAAGACTACTAAAGTAAATCATGCTAAAGTAAAATATGCTAAAAAAGGATGATAGTTACAGGTTGCTTAAGTAGATGAAGCTAAAACAAATGATGCTAAAGTAAATGATGCTAAAGTAAAATATGCCAAAGAAAAGGATGTTTAGTTAAAGGTTGCTTAAAAAGATGAAGCTAAAACAAAGGATGCTGAAGTAAATGATGCTAAAGTAAAATATGCCACCCAAAAAAGGATGCTTAGTCAAAGGTTGCTTAAGTAGATGAAGCTATAACAAATGATGCTAAAGTTAATGATGCTAAAGTTAATGATGCTAAAGTAAAATATGCCAAAAAAGGATGCTTAGTTAAAGGTTGCTTAAGTAAATTAAGATAAAACAAAGGATGCTAAAGTAAATGATGCTAAAGTAAAATATGCCAAAAAAGGATGCTTAGTTAAAGGTTGCTTAAGTAGATGAAGCCAAAACTAAGGATGCTGAAGTAAATGATGCTAAAGTAAAATATGCCACCCAAAAAAGGATGCTTAGTCAAAGGTTGCTTAAGTAGATGAAGCTATAACAAATGATGCTAAGGTTAATGATGCTAAAGTTAATGATGCTAAAGTAAAATATGCCAAAAAAGGATGCTTAGTTAAAGGTTGCTTAAGTAAATTAAGATAAAACAAAGGATGCTAAAGTAAATGATGCTAAAGTAAAATATGCCAAAAAAGGATGCTTAGTTAAAGGTTGCTTGAGTAAATGAAGCTAAAACAAAGGATGCTAAAGTAAAATATGACCCCAAAAAAGGATGTTTAGTTAAAAGTTACTTACCAAAAATGATGAAGCTAAAATAAAGAATGCTAAAGTAAATGATGCTAAAGTAAAATATGCCCCCAAAAAAGGATGCTTGGTTAAAGGTTCCTTAAAAAGATTAAGCTAAAACAAAGGATGCTAAAGTAAATGATGCTAAAGTAAAATATGCCCAAAAAAAAGGATGCTTAGTTAAAGGTTGCTCAAGTCAATGAAGCTAAAACAAAGGATGCTTAAGTAAAATATGCCAAAAAAAGATGCTTAGTTAAAGGTTGCTTAAGTAGATGAAGCTAAAAAAAAGAATGCTAAAGTAAATTATGCTTAAGTAAAATATGCCCCCCCAAAAAGGATGCTCAGTTAAAGGTTGCTTAAGTAGATGAAGCTAAAACAAATGATGCTAAAGTTAATGATGCTAAAGTAAAATATGCCAAAAAAAGGATACTTAGTTAAAGGTTGCTTAAGTAAATTAAGATAAAACAAAGGATGCTAAAGTAAATGATGCTAAAGTAAAATATGACCCCAAAAAAAAGATGTTTAGTTAAAAGTTACTTACCAAAAATGATGAAGCTAAAATAAAGAATGCTAAAGTAAATGATGCTAAAGTAAAATATGCCCCCAAAAAAGGATGCTTGGTTAAAGGTTCCTTAAAAAGATTAAGCTAAAACAAAGGATGCTAAAGTAAATGATGCTAAAGTAAAATATGCCAAAAAAAAAGGATGCTTAGTTAAAGGTTGCTCAAGTCAATGAAGCTAAAACAAAGGATGCTTAAGTAAAATATGCCAAAAAAGATGCTTAGTTAAAGGTTGCTTAAGTAGATGAAGCTAAAACAAAGAATGCTAAAGTAAATTATGCTTAAGTAAAATATGCCTCCCAAAAAAGGATGCTCAGTTAAAGGTTGCTTAAGTAGATGAAGCTAAAACAAATGATGCTAAAGTTAATGATGCTCAAGTAAAATATGCCAAAAAAAGGATGCTTAGTTAAAGGTTGTTTAAGTAAATTAAGATAAAACAAAGGATGCTAAAGTAAATGATGCTAAAGTAAAATATGCCAAAAAAGGATGCTTAGTTAAAGGTTGATTAGGTAGATGAAGCTAAAACTAAGGATGCTGAAGTAAATGATGCTAAAGTAAAATATGCAACAAAAAAAGGATGTTTAGTTAAAGGTTGCTTAAGTAGATGAAGCTAAAACAAAGGATGCTAAAGTAAAACATGCCAAAAAAGGATGGTTAGTTATATTCTATATTCTATATGGTTTATTTGAATACAGAGTAATAATTAACAGCACAAATGATAACTTTCTACTGATTTACCTTTTTATAGGGATCCCAGGGAGTCAAACAATAACAAAGTACTATTTGAAAAATAAAAAATATATTTTTTTAGGTAATAAAAAGAGATTAAAATATTTTTGAAAAGTAACAAATAAATAATATAATAAATACACGTAAAAAAAATGCAATACAACATGATAACAATAATAGTAATATACAATCAATATTTCAAAAGTATTCATTTTAAATATTTACTTTAAACACTAAATATATCTAAAATGTAATGAACTATAATCTAATGTAGCATTTTTGGAATGTCAAAACTATATAATAAAAAAGAATTAATGTGCTAAAAATGTTGTTTGTATAGAAATATGATCATTTTCTAAATACGGTGTATTACTTTTAGTATCTAATGTGCTCTCATGAGCCCACGCCAACAAGCAGTCCCATGACATCATCTGGGATGACGGCGCCCGGCTGGGACGCCACCTGCGTCTCCTTCACCACTGAGACACAATTCATTTATCAATCGCTCATTAAACGCCGGCTGACGCACAATCGCGGTGGGACGCCTTCTCTCAGTCTCCTAAAGACTCCTGCCAGCGAGTACTTAAATCACAGGTGTCAAACTCAAGGCCCGGGGGCCAGATTTGGCCATTTTTTGTGGTACCCTTTATTTAGAAAAGTACCGAAAAGTATCAAAATGCATTTTGCTATCGGAACAACACTATTCTGGACTATCAAAAGCAACCTTTGAACCCTGCGACTTATACATCGCTGCGGCTAGTTGGTGGAGTGTGAATTTTGCCTTGTCACATTCGGCCAATGAAATTGCCAAATGGGTTAGGGCAAACCAAAAAAAAAAAATCTTCAAACTGAGTCTAACATGCTCACACAGTCATTCAGTTGGCCATTTGATGCATTATGGACTCACCATCATCATGAAATGAATCATATTCATATTGCACTAGAATGAAAAATGACACAATATGTTACTGCATACGTCAACGGACTAAATTAGGAGCCTTTGTTTGTTTACTTACTACTAAAAGACAAGTTTTCTTGTATGTTCATTATTTTATTTAAAGACTTAACTGCAATAAGAAACATATGTTTAATCTACCCTAAGATGTTTTGTTAAAATAAAGCCAATAATGACATCTTTTTGGTGGTACCCTTTATTTAGAAAAGTACCGAAAAGTATCGAAATGCATTTTGCTATCGGAACAACACTATTCTGGGCTATCAAAAGCAACCTTTGAACCCTGCGACTTATACATCGCTGCGGCTAGTTGGTGGAGTGTGAATATTGCCTTGTCACATTCGGCCAATGAAATTGCCAAATGGGTTAGGGCAAACAAACAAAAAAAATCTTCAAATCGAGTCTAACATGCTCACACAGTCATTCAGTTGGCCATTTGACGCGTTATGGACTCACCATCATCATGAAATGAATCATATTCATATTGCACTAGAATGAAAAATGACACAATATGTTACTGCATATGTCAACAGACTAAATTAGGAGCCTTTGTTTGTTTACTTACTACTAAAAAACAAGGTGTCTCGTATGTTCACTATTTTATTTAAGGACTAAATTGCAATAATAAACATATGTTTAATGTACCTTAAGATTTTTTGTTCAAATAAAGCCAATAATGACATTTTGTTTGTCGTCCCCTTTATTTAGAAAAGTACTGAAAAGTATCGAAAGGTGTCAAAATACATTTTGGTACCGGTGCTAAAATACTGGTATCGAGACAACCCTAACTGGTACCAACATGTATTTCGATACTCTTCAAAATAAATGCAACATAATTTTGGGCTTATTTTAACAGAAAATCTCATGCAACATTAATGACTCTTTTAGTAGTAAGTAAACAAAAAAAGGCTCCTAATTTAGTCTGATGATGTATGCAGTAACAAATTGTGTCATTTCTCTTTGTATCAAAAATATGAGGGACAAACTGTAGAAAATGGATTATTAATACAATTGTTCAGTTACTGTTAATATCTGCTTATTTCCCATTTTAACATGTTCCATCTACACTTCTGTTAAAATGTAATAATCACATATTCTTCTGTTGTTAAAATAAAGCCAATAATGCCATTTTTTTCTGGTCCCCTTTATTTACAAAAGTATCGAAAAGTACCGAAAAGTGTCGAAAATACATTTCGGTACCGGTACCGGGGCAACACCACACAACACATTGCCGGTTATTGTCCCGCAATAACGTCTCCACGGTCGGTCCAAAGTCACACAGGACAGCTGAGTGGTTTATCTTCGCTGTACCTGGCGGATGACCCTTGGAGAAAACAAGGCAATTAAACGCACAATTTCCCTATGGAAATGAATATTTCATCATATTTTGCATGTGTATATATATATATATATAATATATAGTCATGGAGAATGCAAGCCACTGGCCACACGGACTGTGACTTACAGAGAAGAACAACCTTGACGTTCGCCGCATAGAATATTCTCACCGGGTTTAAGTGAGTGTCAGGTTGCTTTAATAACATTTTATTTAGCTCTGCCATAATGGCCATTTTAGCAGACACTCCATGTGCTGTAAAGAGAGAGAGGGTCTCTCCCTCACACACACATACACACACACACACACACACACACACACGCACACACACACACACACATACTGGTTATCATTTGGAATGGGGACCAAGCTTTTGATCATACCTTGTGGGGACCACCCTTTCTAGAGGTTGTGGAGGCATAAAAAAAATGAGGCAAAATGGCCACTGCCCAGTTAGCTCATACACGTCTTTAAATCTCTGGATTGATGAAGTCATGTGCTGATCATTCTTACAAGATGGATCACATCATGGAGAAGCTTGCTGATAAGGAAAAATTGAATATGAGAGCAGCCAGCATGGACGAATAGAACAGACAAGTCATTGTATTGTCTGCTCGCGGAAATTAAACATCTTAATCTATGATTTGACTCCCTCGAATGGCCTTGACGATGTGAACAACAGGAACAGGCTGTTCTGAAAACACCCCCGAGGACACCTCAATGATGAACGCTTTTGACCTCCCTCCCTCCTCAATGACACCTGGTGTCGAACTTTTGCTTGCATGCAGAACGGCCCTATGCCTATGGACACTACATCAACACACCCAAGACAATGGGCATATACACACACACCCCGCCTCCTCCACCCCACGCCTTCACCACCGCTTGTTTCCCCTCGGGGTGATGGATGGCTGGCAGCGCTTCATAGTAGCAGAATTCGACCTCCAGGGTTCCAACTCCCCGCCCCTCTGTTGCGAGTTGTCGTGATTAAATGTAACGTGTTTATGAGGTTTTTTCCCACTCCGGACTAGGCCCCCTTAGGAGCCCAGTCTAGATTGTATTTTTTTACTCTTCTTCCCCAGCGTTTTACCTTTTCTTATCTTTTACGGGGCGCCTTTGGTGACCCATCAGTGTTCCTGTTCTGTAACCCTGTACACTGTTTGTTTGTCTAATCTTGAACGTGTTTGTGCTGAAAACATAGTTTCGTTGTACTTGTGCAATGACAAAGTCCTATCCTATATAGAATGGATCTGACTATCATTTAAAAAGGTTTTCCTTTAGGGGACCTGTTTTTTTGTCAGAGTTTCCCCTAAAGGTGACTGTGTAAACAGAGCGATGTTCCCATTAAGTAAGCATTACCAGAACACACACACCATACTTGCCAACCCTCCCGGATTTTCCGGGAGACTCCCGAAATTCAGCGCCTCTCCCAAAAACCTCCCGGGACAAATTTTCTCCCGAAAATCTCCCGAAATTCAGGCAGACTCAGGTCCTCCACAATATAAAAAGGCGTACCTGCCCAATCACGTTATAACTATAGAATGATGGAGGGCGAGTTCTTGTTTCTTATGTGGGTTTATTGTTAGGCAGTTTCATTAACGTCCTCCCAGCGTGGCAACAACACACAACAACAGCAGTCACTTTTTTGTATACCGTAAAGCAGTTCGTCTGCCGTAAACAGCAATGTTGTGACACTCTTAAACAGGACAATACTGCCATCTAGTGCATTTGATGAAAGCACTTTTGTGCGTGCCACACAGCAATGCATCATCAGAGCATGGTTCGAAAAATAGTGACAGAGAATAGAATAAGGATGGACAATTCAACCCTTAACTCAACAATGAGTAGATGAGGGTTATGTGTGTGTATGTGTGTAA
>NC_084561.2:8421323-8438823 GCF_033978685.3 Nerophis lumbriciformis
CAGTCCAGTATAGAACATTCTATCGCGCCGCCATGATGGTCTGTGCCCCCTCGACCAAAACCCTCTCCTCTTAAGTCTGTCTTCCTCCCCCCCTGGCAGTCATGTCTCTCTAGCCAAAACAAATGCTTATTATCGCTCTCTCTAACATTCCTCATTCAAGGTTAAGCACACAGTTTTGCAGACAACCAAAAGACCACATTTGGAAGAAAAACACTAGCTGTTTTGTAATATGACAATGAAATAAAAAGAAGTAACACTTAAATTCGGATATATGTAAATATCTGCCTCCGACAGTTCCTTTACACATTTTTTTTTTTTTTTTTTTTTTTTTTTTAATTAATTTTAGCCAAAGGGGGCACATTTAAATTTCTTACCCTTGCTATTACACATGTTGACCAGAGGGGGAGCACTACAAATTTATACACACACTTATTTCCTATGTTGACCAGTCGGGGAACACTTACATTTTTTTACACATACTTGTCATTTTATATGTTGACCAGAGGGGGGAGCACTTTTAAAAGCGACACACGGTCAATTTGAAAAACCCCACCTTTTTGGGACCACCCTCATTTTGATAGATTTCACCACCAGGGGGTGCAAATGAGACATTCTGTATTAGATGTTGGGCTTGTTCACCGGTCCTCATATGGAAGCTACTTTTTCTTGTTGATGTCTCAAGAAGGTGAGAAATACAAGAACACACACACACACACACACACACACACACACACACACACACACACACACACACACACACACACACACACACACACACACACACACACACATTTCTTGTATTTCTTACCTTCTTGAGACCTATGGAAAATGCCTCCCTCTTTAGGACCAGCCTATCTAGATATATAAAGATGTGTATTTACAACATTAATAATATATACATACTATGCAAATATTAAATTGCTTGTTGTGAAAAATGAGTTGAAATTTCAAAAGAAAAAGGTCACAATTTCATTAAAAAAACTTAGAATTTTGGCAGTATTATAATAAAAGTCGCAATTTTACTCAATGCAAGTCAAAATGTTATAAGAAAAACTTAACATTTGTGCAATATTCTGATAAAAGTAGGAATTTTACTCAATAAGAATTGCCATTATACAAGACGAGTCATAATTTTATTCCACAAAAGTCACAATTTTATGAGAAAACTTTAAAATGTTGGCAATATTATAATGATAATAATCAGGATTTTACAAAAGTCATAATTTTTCTCAAAAAATGTCACTATTTTACAAGAACAACAACAATTGGCAATGTTGTGAACACAGTCAGAATTTTATGTCAAATGTTGCCATTTTGCATTAAAAAGTAATAATTTTACATACAAAAAGTAATAATTTTACAAGAAAATATGGTAATATTACAGAAGCAGAAATAATATGATAAATTGTTCCCAATTTTAAAAGAAAAACGTTGACACATTGTGACAAAAAGACTGCTTTTGTTTAATGTATTTATTTTAGAATTTTTTTGTATGTAATTGGTTTTTAATCTTCATTATAAACTTCAAGTTATTACAGTATGTTCTTTTATACATGTTTTTTAATTTTTTAATTTTTTAATTTTTATTAATTTTAGCCAAAGGGGCCGCATTTCAATTTCTTACACACACTTGTTATTACACATGTTGACCAGAGGGGGAACACTTCAAATTTATACACACACTTATTTCATATGTTGACCAAACGGGGAACACTTACATTTGTTTACACATACTTGTCATTTTATATGTTGACCAGAGGGGGGAGCACTTTTAAAAGCGACACACGGTCAATTTGAAAAACCCCACCTTTTTGGGACCACCCTCATTTTGATAGATTTCACCACCAGGGGGTGCAAATGAGACATTCTCTATTAGATGTTGGGCTTGTTCACCGGTCCTCATATGGAAGCTACTTTTTCTTGTTGATGTCTCAAGAAGGTTAGAAATACAAGAACACACACACACACACACACACACACACACACACACACACACACACACACACACACACACACACACACACACGCGCGCAAGCACGCACGCACACATTCTTGTATTTCTTACCTCCTTGAGACCTACGGAAAATGCCTACTTCTTTAGGACCAGCCTTTCTAGATATATAAAGATGTGTATTTACAACATTAATAATATATACATACTATGCAAATATTAAATTGCTTGTTGTGAAAAATGAGTTGAAATTTCACAAGAAAAAGGTCACAATTTCATAAAAAAAACTTAGAATTTTGGCAGTATTATAATAAAAGTCGCAATTTTACAATAACGAAAGTGAAAATTGTATAAGAAAAACTGAACATTTGTGCATTATTATGATAAAAGTAGGAATTTTACTCAAAAACATTCACCATTATACAAGACAAGCCTAATATTTTGGCAATTTTATGAAACGAGTAGTAATTTTACTCGACAAAAGTCACAATTTTACGAGTAAACTTTAAAATGTTGGCAATATTATAATGATAATAATCAGGATTTTACAAAAGTCATAATTTTACTCAAAAAATGTCACTATTTTACAAGAACAGAAATTGGCAAAATTGTGAACACAGTCAGAATTTTGTCAAATGTTGCCATTTTGCATTAAAAAGTAATAATTTTAAAATAAAAAAAGTAATAATTTTAAAATAAAAAAAGTAATAATTTTACAAGAACATATTGTAATATTACAGAAGCAGAAAGAATATGATAAATTGTTCCCAATTTTATAAGAAAACGTCGACACATTGTGACAAAAAGACTGCTTTTGTTTAATGTATTTATTTTTGAATTTTTTTGTTTGTTATTGGTTTTTAATCTTCATTATAAACTTCAACTTATTCAGTATGTTCCTTTACACTTTTTTTTTTTTTAATTAATTTTAGCCAAAGGGGGCGCATTTAAATTTCTTACACTTGCTATTACACATGTTGACCAGAGGGGGAGCACTACAAATTTATACACACACTTATTTCCTATGTTGACCAGTCGGGGAACACTTACATTTTTTTACACATACTTGTCATTTTATATGTTGACCAGAGGGGGGAGCACTTTTAAAAGCGACACACAGTCAATTTGAAAAACCCCTCCTTTTTGGGACCACCCTCATTTTGATAGATTTCACCACCAGGGGGTGCAAATGAGACATTCTCTATTAGATGTTGGGCTTGTTCACTGGTCCTCTAATGGAAGCTACTTTTTCTTGTTGATGTCTCAAGAAGGTTAGAAATACAAGAACACACACACACACACACACACACACACACACACACACACACACACACACACACACACACACACACACACACACACACACACACACACACACGCACATTCTTGTATTTCTTACCTTCTTGAGACCTACGGAAAATGCCTACCTCTTTAGGACCACCCTTTCTAGATGTATAAAGATGTGCATTTACAACATTAATAATATATACATACTATGCAAATATAAAATTGCTTGTTGTGAAAAATGAGTTGAAATTTCACAAGAAAAAGGTAACAATTTCATAAAAAAAACTTAGAATTTTGGCAGTATTATAATAAAATTCGCAATTTTACTCAACGAAAGTGAACATTGTATAAGAAAAACTGAACATTTGTGCAATATGATGATAAAAGTAGGAATTTTACTCAATAACAGTCGCCATTATACAAGACAAGCCTAATATTTTGGCAATTTTATGAAACGAGTAGTAATTTTACTCGACAAAAGTCACAATTTTACGAGTAAACTTTAAAATGTTGGCAATATTATAATGATAATAATCAGGATTTTACAAAAGTCATAATTTTACTCAAAAAATGTCACTATTTTACAAGAACAACAAAAATTGGCAAAATTGTGAACACAGTCAGAATTTGATGTCAAATGTTGCCATTTTGCATTAAAAAGTAATAATTTTAAAATAAAAAAGTAATAATTTTAAAATAAAATATGGTAATATTACAGAAACAGAAAGAATATGATAAATTGTTCCCAATTTTATAAGAAAAAACGTCGACACATTGTGAGAAAAAGACTGCTTTGGTTTAATGTATTTATTTTTGAATTTTTTTGTTTGTAATTGGTTTTTAATCTTCATTATAAACTTCAAGTTATTACAGTATCTTCTTTTATACATTTATTTTTATTCTTTAATTTTATTAATTTTAGCCAAAAGGGGGCGCATTTAAATTTCTTACACTTGCTATTACACATGTTGACCAGAGGGGGAGCACTACAAATTTATACACACACTTATTTCCTATGTTGACCAGTCGGGGAACACTTAATTTTTTTTACACATACTTGTCATTTTATATGTTGACCAGAGGGGGGAGCACTTTTAAAAGCGACACACAGTCAATTTGAAAAATCCCTCCTTTTTGGGACCACCCTCATTTTGATAGATTTCACCACCAGGGGGTGCAAATGAGACATTCTCTATTAGATGTGGGGCTTGTTTATATGGAAGCTACTTTTTCTTGTTGATGTCTCAAGAAGGTTAGACATACAAGAACACACACACACACACACACACACACACACACACACACACACACACACACACACACACACACACACACACACACACACACACACACGCACAGAGAGGTCCGAAAACTCAATCCGGGCAGCCATAACAGGGAGACGGAGTGGCATCAACCCCCATTATCTAGTCTGGATGCTGGGAACACAAAAGGCTCCGTGGAACAAAAATCCAATCAGTGCTCTCTGGGAGGATTTGCTCCACAGCAGTGCTCAGCAACACTGCTGGCGACAAAGAAATCATCTCGCGGGCTCCGGCCTGTTCACAGCCTATTTACCGCCTCCGTCACATCCCTCCCTCTTGGAAGGAGCAGGGGAAGAGCATCAAGACGCTACGGGCGGCAGGCTCCTCTGTAGTCGTTAAGCTTCTCTCTTTTGCAAGAAACACACGGACACTTGTGTGTACGCTGCGTGAAATTAGCATATTTACAATGGCGAGCGTGTCAACAAAAACAAACAAACATTTGGGCGTGTGGAGGGGGTTTAAATAATTGCTTGATGACAAATACTTTCAATATCACACCGCCTGCTTTTCCGTCCTCTGTTGCCACCCTCGTTCTTTGGCATTCTGTTACGTATTTAGCCACAAGGAGACTGAACGTGAGTCTCGTAAACCACACCAAAACGAGCATAATATAATGCGAGAAAATTCCCCGCGGAAATGTTATG
Organism: Nerophis lumbriciformis; assembly: GCF_033978685.3. Lineage (NCBI taxonomy): Eukaryota > Metazoa > Chordata > Actinopteri > Syngnathiformes > Syngnathidae > Nerophis > Nerophis lumbriciformis. Next base: position 8,426,528 of record NC_084561.2, read on the forward strand.
GGCCAGCTGTGTGCGCTGCAAACCTCCGGCCCAGGTTGATTGTAGCTAAAACGTTCGCATAAAACATTAGCATGCGAACGTTAGCGCGTGATAATGACAACTGTAAGCAAACTTGGAAGGGTTAGCATACTTGCAAGATTGAGACAAGTCTCAAAACTCATTAATTTTAGGCTTAAATTATTAGAATTAGTTTCAATGCTAGCATGAAACGTTAGCTTGCTAAAGTTAGGATGATAACATAGGAAAAGTTAGTCTATTTCTAAGATGGCCCTAATTATCAAAATCCATGATTGTTAAAACATTAGCATGCTAACATTAGCTCGTGATAATGGGAACAGTTAGCATACTTGAAACGGTTAGCATACTTGCAAGATTGAGACAAGTCTCAAAACCCATGAATTTTAGGCTTAAATTATTAGAATTAGCTTAAATGCTAGCATGAAACGTTAGCTTGCTAAAGTTAGGATGATAACATAGGAAAAGTTAGTCTATTAATAAGATGGCACTAATTATCAAAATCCAAGATTGTTAAAACATTAGCATGCTAACGTTAGCATGTGATATGTTAGCATACTTGGAAGGGTTAGCATACTTGCAAGATTGAGAAAAGTCTCAAAACCCATGAATTTTAGGTTTAAATTATTAAAATTTGCCAAAATGCTAGCATGGGAGGCTACTTTGCTAAAGTTAGGATGATAACATAGGAAAAGTTAGCTTACTTCTAAGATGGCACTAATTATCAAAATCCATGATTGTTAAAAAAATTAGCATGCTAACGTTAGCCCGTGATAATGACAACTGTTAGCATACTAGGAAGGGTTAGCTAACTTGCAAGATTGAGGCAAGTCTCAAAACCCATGAATTTTAGATTTACATGATACAAAAAAATGATAAAATGCTTTGCGAACCTTGCTAAAGTTAGGATGATAACAGAGGAAAAGTTAACTTACTTCTAAGATGGCACTAATTATCAAAATCTATGATTGCTAAAACATTAGCATGCTAATGTTAGCTCGTGATAATGGGAACAGTTAGCATACTTGAAACGGTTAGCATACTTGCAAGATTGAGGCAAGTCTCAAAACCCATTCATTTTAGGCTTAAATGATTAGAATTAGCTTAAATGCTAGCATGAAACGTTAGCTTGCTAAAGTTAGGATGATAACATAGGAAAAGTTAGTCTATTAATAAGATGGCACTAATTATCACAATCCATGATTTCTAACGTTAGCATGTGATAACGGTAACTGTTAGCATACTTGGAAGGGTTAGCATACTTGCAAGATTGAGACAAGTCTCAAAACCCATGAGTTTTAGGTTTAAATTATTACAATTTGCTAAAATGCTAGCATGGGAGGCTACTTTGCTAAAGTTAGGATGATAACATAGGAAAAGTTAGCCTACTTCTAAGATGGCACTAATTATCAAAATCCATGATTGTTAAAAAATTAGCATGCTAACGTTAGCCCGTGATAATGACAACTGTTAGCATACTAGGAAGGGTTAGCATACTTGCAAGATTGAGGCAAGTCTCAAAACCCATGAATTTTAGGTTTACATGATACAAAAAATGATAAAATGCTTTGCGAACCTTGCTAAAGTTAGGATGATAACAGAGGAAAAGTTAACTTACTTCGAAGATGGCACTAATTATCAAAATCTATGATTGTTAAAACATTAGCATGCTAACATTAGCTCGTGATAATGGGAACAGTTAGCATACTTGAAACGGTTAGCATACTTGCAAGATTGAGACAAGTCTCAAAACCCATTCATTTTAGGCTTAAATGATTAGAATTAGCTTAAATGCTAGCATGAAACGTTAGCTTGCTAAAGTTAGGATGATAACATAGGAAAAGTTAGTCTATTAATAAGATGGCACTAATTATCACAATCCATGATTTCTAACGTTAGCATGTGATAACGGTAACTGTTAGCATACTTGGAAGGGTTAGCATACTTGCAAGATTGAGACAAGTCTCAAAACCCATGAATTTTAGGTTTAAATTATTACAATTTGCTAAAATGCTAGCATGGGAGGCTACTTTGCTAATGTTAGGATGATAACATAGGAAAAGTTAGCCTACTTCTAAGATGGCACTAATTATCAAAATCCATGATGGTTAAAAAAATAGCATGCTAACGTTAGCCCGTGATAATGACAACTGTTAGCATACTAGGAAGGGTTAGCATACTTGCAAGATTGAGGCAAGTCTCAAAACCCATGAATTTTAGGTTTACATGATAAAAAAAAATTATAAAATGCTTTGCGAACCTTGCTAAAGTTAGGATGATAACAGAGGAAAAGTTAACTTACTTCTAAGATGGCACTAATTATCAAAATCTATGATTGTTAAAACATTAGCATGCTAATGTTAGCGTGTGATGATGGGAACTGTTAGCATATTTGGAAGGGTTAGCATACTTGAAAAATTGAGACAAGTCTCAAAACCCATGAATTTTAGGTTTAAATGATAAAAATGTGCTAAAATGCTAGCATGGAAGGCTTGCTTGCTAAAGTTAGGATGATAACATGGGAAAAGTTAGCTTACTTCTGAGATGGCACTAATTATCAAAATCCATGATTGTTAAAACATTAGCATGCTAAAGTTAGCTCGTGATATGGGAACACTTAGCATACCTGGATTGATTGATTGATTGATTGAGACTTTTATTAGTAGATTGCAAAGTACAGTACATATTTTGTACAATTGACCACTAAATGGTAACACCCCAATAAGTTTTTCAACTTGTTCAATTCGGGGTCCACGTTAATCAATTCATGGTAATACTTGGTAATAGCATACTTGGAACGGTTTGCATACATGCAAGATTGAGACAAGTCTCAAAACCCATGAATTTTAGGCTTAAATGATTAGAATGAGCTAAAATGCTAGCATGAAACGTTAGCTTGCTAAAGTTAGGATGATAACATAGGAAAAGTTAGCCTACTTCTAAGATGGCACTAATTATCAAAACCCATGATTGTTAAAACATTAGCATGCTAACGTTAGCTCGTGACAATGGGAGCAGTTAGCATACCTGGAGCGGTTAGCATACTTGCAAGATTGAGGCAAGTCTCAAAACCCATGAATTTTAGGTTTTAATTATTAAAATTAGCTAAAATGCTAGCATGGAAGGCTAGCTTGCTAAAGTTAGGATGATAACATAGGAAAAGTTAGCCTACTTCTGAGATGGCACTAATTATCAAAATCCATGATTGTTAAAACATTATCATGCTAACGTTAGCGCGTGATAACGGGAACTGTTAGCATACTTGAAACGGTTAGCATACTTGCAAGATTGAGGCAAGTCTCAAAACCCATTCATTTTAGGTTTTAATTATTAAAATTAGCTAAAATGCTAGCATGGAAGGCTACCTTGCTAAAGTTAGGATGATAACATAGGAAAAGTTAGCCTACTTCTGAGATGGCACTAATTATCAAAATCCATGATGACCATAGGGCGCACCGGATTATAAGGCGCATTAAAGGAGTCATTTTATTATGATTTATTTCTAAATGTGAAACACTTCCTTGTGGTCTACATAACATGTGATGGTAGTCCTTTGGTCAAAATGTTGCATAGATGATGTTTTACAGATCATCTTCAAGCCGCTTTCTGACAGTCGCTTCAGGATGCGCCGTTTTGTGGGCGGTCTTATTTACGTGGCTAACCTTCGACAGCGTCTTCTCCCCGTCATCTTTGTTGTAGCGGTGTAGCGTGCAAGGACGGGAGTGGAAGAAGTGTCAAAGTTTTAATTACATTCAGACTTTACTTCAATCAATAAAAGAGCAGCATCTCCTCATCCGGAAACAACAACAACACCGGAAATGTGTCCCGTGAAAAACCATCCGACCGGAACTCTCTAATAACTAAAGTTCCTTGGGTGAATAATGTAAAGTCACTACACCGGTATGTTTTAGCGCTTTCGTGGTGAGTTTACTGACAGATATAAGTAAGAACTTTACACTACTTTATATTAGAAATGGCAACAGCAGAGGATGAATGTCCCATAACAAGAAGATAGAGAAAAAGAAGAAGCTTATCGAGTACGGACTACAAAGGCGGATGCACGAAAATTTTCTGGATTTATGCAGATCCCAAATAAACATCAGCAGGTACCAGAAGGTAAGAAAAGTTGGTTTTTCGATAAAATTGCGAAACAAAACACCAGATAATATGTCTGCTAATAAGTGCCATTTGGCGGTCCTTATACACACAACATAGTAATACTGGTGTGTTTAATGCGCCGACAATCCTTCAAGCGGTGCGGCTTCATAGCTTACCAAAGTCGTACTAAAAACATTTTGACGGATTTTTAAGCGCCAAGTGAAATGTTCTATATTCTCAATGGAACATTTAAAGTTTTGGTGTTGTTTTCTGCCACCATATTGCAGTCTACACGTATCTCTTATGTTTGACTGCCATCTACTGGTCACACTTATCATTACACCATGTACCGAAGAAAATTGCTTCGCGGTCGGTAAGCACAACCAGAATTATTCCGTACATTATGCGCACCGGGTTATAAGGCGCGCTGTCGATTTTTGAGAAAATTACAGTATTTTCCGCACTATAAGGCGCACCGGATTATAAGGCGCGCCTTCAATAAACAGCCTATTTTAAAACTTTGTTCATATATAAGGCGCACCACATTATAAGGCGCATAGAAGAGACGCTACAGTAGAGGCTGGGGTTACAATATGCATCCCGTAGTTGCGAGACCTGTTGTGGCTCAATATTGGTCCATATATAAGGCGCACCGGATTATAAGGCGCACTGTCAGCTTTTGAGAAAATTGGAGGTTTTTCGGTGCGCCTTATAGTGCGGAAAATACGGTAAATGATTTTTAAGTGCGCCTTATAGTCCGAAAAATACGGTAAGAACATTCCTCCATAAAATAGATAAACATGTGTGACAAATTTCTATAATACTTAAAAGAAAACTGGTTTTGCTTGATAAAAATGTATCCCAAAAAAAAAAAATACAAAAAATAATGTTTTGTTTTATTTGAATCGATTAACATAAATGGTAAATTACTTTACTCATATACTTATATAGTACTATATACTATATGTATATATGTATGTACAGTATGTTACGGTACGTTAGGTATGTTACGGTACCGAAATGTATGTATATATGTATTATATGTATGCTATATATACTATATACCAGTGGTCCCCAACCGGTACCGGGCCGCACAAGAAATAAATTTTTTTTATTTTTATTTATTTATTTATTTATTTTTTTTTTTTTTTAATTAAATCAACATAAAAAACACAAGATACACTTACAATTAGTGCACCAACCCAAAAAAATCTCCCTCCCCCATTCACACTCATTCGCACAAAAGGGTTGTTTCTGGTTCCTGCATGATATATCAATATAGATCAATCCAGTCTGCAGGGATACAGTCCGTAAGCACACATGATTGTATTATTTTAAGGAAAACAAAACAAAACAAAAAACATATCCCCCCCCACCCCCGGTCCATGGAACTAATTTTCAAGTGTTGACCGGTCCGCGGTTACAAAAAGGTTGGGGACCACTGCTATATACTATAGTATATATAGGTAGTAGAGATGCGCGGTTTGCGGGCACAACCGCGGAGTCCGCGGATTATCCGCGGATCGGGCAGATGAAATAAAAAAAAAAAAGATTTTATCCGCGGGTCGGGTCGGGCGGTTGAAATAAAAAAAAATTAGATTTTAAATAGATTCAGGCGGGTGGCAGTTAAACCAATTCGGAAATATATATACATAGTTAAATGTTGTTACCCACATACGAAAAACGAGCAGGCACCTGCAGCATATGCCTCAACAGAAGAAAAAAAAGAAGAAAAGAGATGGACACTTTTACGGAGCAGAGAAGGGACGCCTCGCCGGGGTCCGGGACCGAGGCCCCTTCCCCCGAGAGGGCCCCACCGGGAGCCGTAGCTGAGGCGATCCGCGAGAAGGGCCCGACGCACGTCCAGGGTCACCACCGCGCCCACCGCACCGACACCCCGCCTCGTCCGCCTTCGCCGCGGCCGGCGTCACGCGCAGCAGGTAAGCAGCTTACCTGCCCGCCACCCCCGTGGCCGGGGGCTCGTAACAGGGGTCACTCCGCGCGCTCCGCCCGCGCAGCTTACCTGCCCGCCACCCCTGTTGCCGGGGGGGCGTAACAGGGGTCACTCTGCGCGCAGTGCGCTCACGAAAGGGGTGGGGCTCACCCTGGTTGATATAGAGAGCAGGACGGTGGCCATGGAAGTCGGAACCCGCTAAAGAGTGTGTAACAACCCACCTGCCGAATCAACTAGCCCTGAAAATGGATGGCGCTGGAGCGTCGGGCCCATACCCGGCCGTCGCCGGCAGCGAGACGCGCTTGGAGTTGCGCTCAGCGCGGCTCCCATATGATTGCGCACTGGTGTGCGTCTGGGTGGTGACAGCATGGCACGCGAATGTCTGTGCTGCATTGGATCAGTCTCCTTTCTTTAACAGGCAAAAGCTTTATAACCTCACTAATGCCTTGCATCGTCTATATTAGATATATAACAACGGGTGGGTGCGGGCTGGTGCGGTTCTGATCAAATGTTAGGTTGGTTGGCGACTTTCTGATGCGGTTGCGGATTAAATAATTGCCTATCCGCGCATCTCTAATAGGTAGTTATATAGCGCTTTTCTACCTTCAAGGTACTCAAAGCTCTTTGACACTATTTCCACATTCACCCATTCACGCACACATTCACTCACTAATGGCGGGAGCTGCCATGCAAGGCCCTAACCACGACCCATCAGGAGCAAGGGTGACGTGTCTTGCTCAAGGACACAGTGGATGGTGGAAGCTGGGGATCGAACCAGGAACCCTCAAGTTTTTTTGGCACGACCACTCTGCCAACCAAGCCACACCGTCCATCACATAAGAATCGCGTTCTTATTCGAAAACCGATTGTTTTGTCGCCCTAGCGTACACAATGAAAGACATACTGCCATTTGGGGTATGATAATAATAATAATAATAACAATAATAATATTAATAATAATAATAACGACCCAGAAAGGGACATGCGGTATAAAATGGATGGATGGATGGATGAATAATAATAATAATAGTAATAGTAATAATAATAATAATAAGTGTTGATTTCAGATTATTCCTTGTTTTCTTCCGTGTTCCTGCTCAGCCCTTGCTTTCCTCCGCTGCCTCGGTGGAAACAATCTCCGCAGCTTTCCATCTTGAAAGCCGAGTCATTCAAGCGGAAATTCAACCCCCCGCCTTCCCAAGATTCCTATCGACGCAGGTTCTGTATGTTCCCCCGAGCAGGAGGCTGCGTCCTCGTACGCTTTGTCCCGCCGCCATCCTTGCACATCGCCACCCCTGAAGAACAAGGAACAGCTGTCTTTTTTTTAGGGTTGGGCCGCAGCCACCTTTTATTGTTTGTAATTAAAAGGCAGACGGCACCAGAGGAGCCGATTGAGGCAGGTCGCCGCTACACCCTTGTGTGGCGTTCGGGTCTGTGGGACCCGTTTTAATTTTTTATTAAAAGAAAAAGGATACGATTAATACATTTTTCAAACTGAGACTCACTGACTTTGGCTCATTTTCTGTGAAGAACATATATCCATCCATCCATCCATTTTCTACCGCTTATCCCCTTCGGGGTCGCAGGGGCGCTGGAGCCTATCTCAGCTACAATCGGGCGGAAGGCGGGGTACACCCTGGACAAGTCACCACCTCATCGCAGGAGAACATATATCAGAATACATATTTAATGACCACACACCATACACCCCCCTACACATTTCTACTACATATAAGATATCCGGGTCCACTGGACCTGGGGCTAATAGAAGTGTGGAAATTGATGTTCTGTGTACCACACACACACACACACACACACACAGCAGGCCTAGACAGGAGGAGGACAGAGTGTAGGTACACAGAACATCAGAGGGTCAAATGTGCGAGAAAATGAGAGCAGACAGTGTTGACAAACAATGTTGCAACCTTGTGTGGGAACCGCAGGTGCAGAAACACAAAAGAAGAATCCCTGTGGGATGCAGAAACTGGCAGAGAAATGTTCCGTGCAACGTACATATTGTTGCTACTCAGCCAGCGTTTGTGGGTCTGATGGACCCGTTGCATTTTGCGGCTTTTAATGCCTCACAATCAAACACTTTTATGTTAAAATACTGAACAGATGTTTATTGGGATAAGGTAATGTTGCGTCAGACCAGTTCTTTGTCCAAGGGAATCTAAGTTACTGGTCAATCCCAAGTTCTTTCGATGACATATATGCTGAGTAAGAAGGACAGTCAAGACAGAATTGGAATATTTTCAAGTTTTACTAAAGCTTTAGGAGATCATCTTAACCAATACATTCATATCGGCTACTCTAGTTCAGGGGTCGGCAACCCGCGGCTCTAGAGCCGCATCGGCTCTTTAGCGCCGCCCTAGTGGCTCTCTGGAGCTTTTTCAGAAATGTATGAAAAATGGAAAAAGATGAGGGGAAAACAATCTATTTTTGTTTTAATATGGTTTCTGTAGGAGGACAAACATGACACAAACCTCCCTAATTGTTATAAAGCACACTGTTTATAATAAACATGCTTCACTGATTCGAGTATTTGGCGAGCGCCGTTTTGTCCAATTAATTTTGGCGGTCCTTGAACTCACCGTAGTTTGTTTACATGTATAACTTTCTAGGACGTGTTTTATGCCACTTCTTTTTCTGTCTCATTTTGTCCACCAAACTTTTAAGGTTGTGCATGAAAGGTGAGTTTTGTTGATGTTATTGACTTGTTGGAGTGCTAATCAGACATATTTGGTCACTGCATGACTGCAAGCTAATTGATGCTAACATGCTATTTAGGCTAGCTATATGTACTTATTGCATCATAATGCCTCATTTGTAGCTATATTTGGGGTCATTTAGTTTCCTTTAAGTCCTCTTAATTCAATTTATATCTCATGACACACTATCTGTATGTAATATGGCTTTTAATTTTTTGCGGCTCCAGACAGATTTTTTTTGTTGTATTTTTGGTCCAATATGGCTCTTTCAACATTTTGGGTTGCCGACCCCTGCTCTAGTTGATCTGACATTCAAACGGAAAAGCCCACTCCTTGCACACAAAGAAAACCCCCATCTCCCCCCTCGCAACACTGATAAGGAGAGAGACGAGGGGGTTGTCTTCACATTCCAAGGGTGAAGACATTAACCAGGCATCTGAAATGTCGAAAGAAACTGGTAGAATATACAAAGGAAAAGTACTAGATCCTCTAAACATGGCTATGTAAAAAGAAAGAACTCTGAAACATATATGCATCCTCCACAGTAAACATCTGTTCAGTATTTTAACATAAAAGTGTTGATTGTGAGGTATTAAAAGCCACAAAATGCAACGGGTCCATCAGACCCACAAACGCTGGCTGAGTAACAACAATATGAACATTACACAAGGGTTAGGAGTGGGGGGGAAGCTCGCTATCATTTCACAGGAGGACTTTGAATGGAGCGAGAAACTCCACTTGGTCTTCTGCGACTGCTCGATGTGCGAGGACGGGAACAAACGAGGAGGGCGGCGGTCGGAGAGATAACAGAACGCCTTGTCTTCAAAGTCGGACAGTAATGGCGCCGCCGCAGAAGGCAATAAATAATCTGTCTCAACGTGAAGGCTGGGGAGGGAGGGAGCCTTCAAGAAATCCATGACAGAATTCAGTGGGCACAATTTGCTAAATGCACCGTGTGTGTGGCGACAACACACAAACACGCCACAAGTTGGACATGTTGATCGCACTTTCCCCTCTTCTTCCTCGCCTATTTCGAGACGGCGAAGATCGCAATTGCAGCGTCAGTGTCTTGCTCAAGGACACTTGTGATATACACTATATCAGTGTTTTTCAACCACTGTGCCGCGGCACTCTAGTGTGCCGTGAGATACAGTCTGGTGTGCCGTGGGAGATTATGCAGTTTCACCTATTTGTGTCACGGCGCGGATTCGAACCCGCTTCCCTCCTACAACTGAGTGTCACAGTTCCTCCCCTGGCTGCCCACGCAATGACAAGCCTGCAGACAATCGGCAATATGCACACATGGGACTGATGAGGGCGATCTGGATAAAGGACCAGTGGACCCAAGGATCAAGGCGGGAACTTAGTTTACCTCTTTGGATACCCTAAGGCTTATGCTGTCTCTCTCTCTGCGTTTTTCCCTCGTGTCTGACATCCTTGTTTGTTCTCCCGTAGTTCGCTTGGTGTACCTTCCTTCCCGAGTCTTAACCATTGTGCTCCCTTTTTGGACTGCCTTCCTCGATCCTCGACACCCACTTTGGACTCGGACCTCTTGACGCCTCTCTCGCGCCCTGGATCATCTGCCTGCCCCTCGGACTGTCTTCCTGCCTTGTTCCCTCTCCTCGTTTCAACATCACGGTAACACACAACACAATTAATTACACACATAGTCTTACACCACACACTCTTGTATTTTGGTCAAACAATACTACCAAACTATAGAATGGATATATATATATATATATATATATATATATATATATATATATATATATATATATATATATATATATATATATATATATATATATATATAATAACAAACAATACTACCAAACTATAGAATGGAGTGTGTGACCAAAATACAAGAGTGTGTGGTGTAAGACTATGTGTGTAATTAATTGTTGTGTGTTACCGTGATGTTGAAACGAGGAGAGGGAACAAGGCAGGAAGACAGTCCGAGGGACAGGCAGATGATCCAGGGCGCGAGAGAAGCGTCAAGAGGTCCGAGTCCAAAGTGGGGGTCGAGGATCGAGGAAGGCAGTCCAAAAAGGGAGCACAATGGTTAAGACTCGGGAAGGAAGGTACACCAAGCGAACTACGGGAGAACAAACAAGGATGTCCGACACGAGGGAAAAACGCAGAGAGAGAGAGAGCATAAGCCTTAGGGTATCCAAAGAGGTAAACTAAGTTCCCACCTTGATCCTTGGGTCCCCTGGTCCTTTATCCAGATCGCCCTCATCAGTCCCATGTGTGCAGATTGCCGATTGTCTGCAGGCTTGTATATATTGACTATTACCGACTATTACTATTCGCAAATCATTGTACATAATTCCCTGGTGTCTGTTGTCGTCAGCTCCCCTTAGTCAAACATAACAATTTGGGTAAAAAATATTTTTTGCAAACCAGTAATTATAATCTGCAAATAGTGTGCCATTGTTGAGTGTCGGTGATGTAAAGTACAAATTAAACAAAAACAGAATGCTGGATGACAGCAAAGACTTACTGTGGAGCATAGACGGCGTCCACAAAGTACATCCGTACATGACATGACAATCAACAATGTCCACACAAAAAAAGATAGCGACAACTGAAATATTCTTGATTGCTAAAACAAAGCAGGTGCGGGGAATAGCACTCAAAGGGAAGACATGAAACTGCGACAGGAAAATACCAACAAAACAGGAAAAGCCACCAAAATAGGAGCGCGAGACAAGAACTAAATGTATGCGCACGGGAAAACAGCAAAAAACTCAAAACAAGTCACGGCGTGATGTGACAGGCGGTGACAATACACCTACTTTGAGACAAGAGCTATAGTATCCAACTTTTTATTGTCTACTGAATTAATTTTTTAATGATTTCTGCTGGTGGTGTGCCTTTGGATTTTTTCAATGGAAAAAAATGCGCCTTGGCTCGAAAAAAAAGGTTGAAAAACACTGCACTATATTGCCAAAAGTATTTGGCCACCCATCCAAAGGATGAGATTCAGGTGTCCTAATCACTTGGCCCGATGTATCAAATCAAGCACTTAGGCACGGAGACTGTTTCTACAAACATTTGTGAAAGAATGGGCCGCTCTCAGTGTTTTCCAGCGTGGAACTGTCATAGGATGCCACCTGTGCAACAAATCCGGTCGTGAAATTTCCTCGCTCCTAAATATTCCAAAGTCAACTTTATTATAAGAAAAGTGAAGAGTTTTTGGGAACAACAGCAACTCAGCCACCAAGTGGTAGGCCATGTAAACTGACAGAGATTGGTCAGTGGGTGCTGAAGCGCATAGTGCAAAGACTTTCTGCACAGTCAGTTGCTACAGAGCTCCAAACTTCACTAATTATCCCACGTACAGTACGCAGAAAGCTTCATGGAATGGGTTTCCATGGCCGGGCAGCCGCATCTAAGCCATACATCACCAAGCCCAATGCAAAGTGGTGTAAAGCACGTCGCCACTGGACTCTAGAGCAGTGGAGACTCGTTCTCCAGACTGATGAGTCACACTTTTCCATCTGGCAATCTGA
>NC_084561.2:8443823-8448823 GCF_033978685.3 Nerophis lumbriciformis
TAAAATTCTGACTTTTATCACAATATTGCCAATTTTTTTGTTGTTCTTGTAAAATAGTGACATTTTTTGAGTAAAATTATGACTTTGGTCATAATTTTGCCAAGTAAAATTCCGACTATTATTATAATATTGCCAACACTTTTACGTTTTCTTTTAAAATTGTGACTTTCGTCAAGTGAAATTCCAAACTTTTTTCATAAAATTACCAACGTTTCAAGCTTTTCTTGTAAAATTGCGACTGTTATCGAGTAAAATTCCAACTTTTATCATAATATTGCACAAATGTTCAGGTTTTCTTGTAAAATTTTGACTTGCCTTGAGTAAAATTTCGACTTTTATTATAACACTGCCAAAATTCTGCGTTTTTCTTCTGAAATTGTGACCTTTTTCTTGTGAAATTCCAACTCATTCTTCCCAACAAGATTGTTTATATTTGCATAGTATGTATATATTATTAATGTTGTAAATACAACTCTTTATATACCTAGAAAGGGTGGTCCTAAACAGGTAAGCATTTTTCAGAAGTCTCAAGAAGGCAACAAATATAAGAACCTGTGTGTGCGTGTGTGTGTGTGTGTGTGTGTGTGTGTGTGTATGTGTGTGTGTGTGTGTGTGTGTGTGTGTGTGTGTGTGTGTGTGTGTGTGTGTGTGTGCATGTGTATTCCTGTATTTATACCCTTCTTGAGACACCAACAAGGAAAAGTAGCTTCCATATGAGGAGGTGTGAACAAGTGATGACATAAATCATGGTCCCAATATGGAAAACCATTGCAAATAATAGAGAATGTCTCATTTGGTGAAATATGTCAAAATGAGGGTGGTCCCAAAAATGAGGTATTTTTCAAATTGACTGTGTGTCGGTTTTAAAAGTGCTCCCCCTCTGGTCAACATATGAAATAACAAGTGTGTGTAAGAAATTGAAATGCCCCCCCTTTGGCCCAAATTAAAAAAAAGATATAAATATGTATATAGAGACATACTGTAATAACTTGAACTAAATAATGAAGATTAAAAACCAATTACAAAAAAAACAACTAAAAGCAGTCTTTTTCTCACAATGTATCGACTTTATTCTAACAAAATTCTAACAATTTCTCATATTCTTTCTGTTTCTGTAATATTGCAATATTTTCTCGTAAATTTTTTTTTTTTTTTATTGTAAAATTATTACTTTTTAATTCAAAATGGTGACATTTGTCATATAAAATTCTGACTTTTATCACAATATTGCCTGTTTGTTGTTCTTGTAAATTAGTGACATTTTTTGAGTAAAAAGATGACTTTGGTCATAATTTTGCCAAGTAAAATCCTGATTATTATTATAATATTGCCAAAATGTTTAAGTTTTCTTACAAAATTGTGACTTTTGTCGAGTAAAATTCCGACTCTTTTCATAAAATTGGCAACATTTTAAAGTTTTATTATAAAATAGTGACTTTTGTCGAGTAAAAATAAGACTTTTTTTTCAAAATTCAACGTTTTAAGCTTTTCTTGTAAAATTGCAACTGTTATCGAGTAAAATTCCAACTTTTATCATAATATTGCACACGTTTAGTTTTCCTTGTAAAATGTTGACTTGCGTTGAGTAAAATTCCGACTTTTATTATAAAACTGCCAAAATTCTGCGTTTTTCTTGTGAAATTGTGACCTTTTCCTTGTGAAATTCCAACTCATTTTTCACAACAAGCTTTTTTATATTTGCATAGTATGTATATATTATTAATGTTGTAAATACACATCTTTATATACCTACAAAGGGTGGTCCTAAAGAGGTAGGCATTTTTCGAAGGTCTCAAGAAGGTAACAAATACAGGAGTGTGTGTGTGTGTGTGTGTGTGTGTGTTCGAGTTCATTTGTGTTGCTGTTTGCTGCGGTGAAACGGTTGGCGGGACTAATCATTATTTAGTTGTGGCGGGGCTTGAAAGGTCAGCAGTCTGAAATGTCAGGCTGTGTTCAACAGCAGCCAGATGCAGCCGCGTGCCGCTCAAGTGTCCAATTAAGGAGGGTCGAGAGCGCTTTGAGTGGGTCGGCGTGTGGGCGCTCGCCTGCCTGACTGTGCGAAACCGCACTCGGAAGGTAAATAGATACGCCGGGGTTTTGTTACCTCCCGCCCACTTTTACAGTTGTGCATGTCAGCCAATTAAAGTGGAGGTGGACTTTGCTCACGTGGGGTGTATGGCATTCTACTTGTTGGGCGACACCCGTGACGCCCCTGCGTTGGAAGGAAGCGATGAAACAAGCAACAACACAACATGGAAGGGCAACCGGAAACACGACAATTCAATCACATGAGAGATCTGATGTCAAATTCTGGACTAGGGTTGTACGGTATATCAGTATTGGTATAGTTCTGCGATACTAATTAATCATATTTGCTGGCTTTACGAGCATAGGAGCATGTTCGGCAGCGCGCAATCACTGAGTACTTACAGGCAGACACAGTGTGTAGACAGAAAAGTGAGAACAGACGCATTTTGGCTTAAAAAATAAAGATAAAGGTGAAGTTATAACACTGAAACACCCTCAGGAAGAAGTGCTTTAAGACATAGCTAGCTAGCTAGCGGCTAAAGTGTTTTAGCTACTTCCAAATCACTAATCCTCGTCTCCATGGCGACAAATAAAGTAAGTTTCTTACAAGTATCATCCCTGCAAGACGAGGAATAGCTAAAAATGCTTCACTACACACCGTAGCTCACCGGCGTCAGAATGTAAACAAACACTATTGGTGGATCTACACCTGGCATCCACTGTAATGATACCAAGTACAGGCGCGTATCTAGCGCATCACAAAATCTTCTTTCGTTTAAAAAAAATGTGTATTATGTTTATAAAGTCAGGAAATATGTCCCTGGACTCATGAGGACTTTGAATATGACCAATGTATGATCCTGGATCAATAAATCTAACGCACTCACACAATCATTCAACGGGCCATTTATCGCGTTATGGACTCACTGTAACTACTTGGTATCGGATTGATACCCAAATTTGTGGTATTATCCAAAATTAATGTAAAGTATAAGTTGATTGGCAACACTAAATTGGCCCTAGTGTGTGAATGTGAGTGTGAAAGTTGTCTGTCTATCTGTGTTGGCCCTGCGATGAGGTGGCGACTTGTCCAGGGTGTACTCCGCCTTCCGCCCGATTGTAGCTGAGATAGGCTCCAGTGCCCCCCGCGACCCCAAAAGGGAATAAGCGGTAGAAAATGGATGGATGGATGGATCAAACAACAGAAGAATAAGTGATTATTACATTTTAACAGAAGTGTAGATAGAACATGTTGAAAGAGAAAGTAAGCAGATATTAACAGTAAATGAACAAGTAGATTAATAATTCATTTCCTACCACTTGTCCTTAATAATGTTGACAACATAATAAAATGATAAATGACACAATATGTTACTGCATATGTCAGCAGCTAAATTAGGAGCCTTTGTTTGTTTACTTACTACTAAAAGACAAGTTGTCTTGTATGTTCACTATTTTATTATAAGGACAAACTTGCAATAAGAAACATATGTTTAATGTACCGTAGTAATTTTTGTTAAAATAAAGCCAATAATACCATTTTTTGTGGTACCCTTTATTTAGAAAAGCATCGAAAAGTTCCAAAAAGTGTCAAAATGCAACTTTTGAACCCTGCGAATTATTCCTTGTCACATTCGGCCAATGAAATTGCCAAATGGGTTAGGGCAAACCAAAAAAAAAAATTCTTCAAATTGAGTCTAACATGCTCACACAAATCATTCAGTTGGCCATTTGACGCGTTATGGACTCACCCTCATCATGAAATGAATCATATTGCCCTTTTTCCCCACAATTGTCCCAATGGGCTTTACATAGACACAGCTATATGTATTTATATTTATTTTCCCCAAGGACACAACAGCAGTGACTGGGATGGCGGAAGCTGAAATAGAACCAGAAACCCTCCGGTTTCTGGACAGCTGCTCTACTTGCTGAGCCATTCCGCCCTCATCATGGCAAATAAATGCACAAGACGCAGCCCCAAAGCCAAAGGTGAAACACTTAGCCATAAAAAAATCAATATCAATAGTATTGATACTAAGATGGGTATTGGTATCAGATCTAGGGCTGCAGCTTTTGGTTAATTTAGTAATAGATTAGCTTGTTTGATTAATCAAGTGATCTAACTCACTCACACAATCATTCAACGGGCCATTTATCGCGTTATGGACTCACCGTCATCGCGCCGAAAAAATGCACACAATATAGCCCCAAAGCCAAAAGCCATCCACCCGGCCATCAAAAAAAGGAATCTAGGATCTAATTATCAATAGCACTGACACTAAAGTGGGTGCGCTCTTTTGCAGCGGCCGTGCAGAAACTGTTATTCACAGATTTGATCAATTTGTATTGGTTACACTCATTCAGGAATTAAAGAAACACAATATAAATGAAAGCTTGTTTTTCCTAATTGAATAATAAATGTGTATTCTCAGGGAAAAATAAATGACGGAATATAATTTTAAGCAAATCTCATCTTCTGCGGATTGGATCAATAAATCTAACACACTCACACAATCATTCAACAGGCCATTTATCGCGTTATGGACTCACCGTCATTGCGGCGAAGAAATGCACACGACGCAGCCCTGAAGCCAAAGGCGATCCACCCGCCCATCGAAAAAAGGAATCTAAGATCTAATTATGAATAGTACTGATACTAAGGTGGGTGCACTCTTTTGCAGCGACCGTGCAGAAACTGTTATTCACAGATTTGATCAATTTGTATTAGTTACACTCATTCAACAATTAAAGAAACACAATTTAAATGAAAGCTTTTTTTCCTAATTGAATAGTAAATGTGTAATCTCAGGGGAAAAAAAATATAGAATATAATTTTAAGCAAATCTCATCTTCTGCGGATTGGATCAATAAATCTAACGCACTCACACAATCATTCAACGGGCCATTTATAGCGTTATGGACTCACCGTCATCGCGGCAAATAAATGCACACAACGCAGCCCTGAAGCC
>NC_084561.2:8453823-8468823 GCF_033978685.3 Nerophis lumbriciformis
GTTATTACAGTATGTCTCTACATACACATTTATATACATTTTCAGTATTTTTGCCAAAGGGGGCACATTTCAATTTCTGACACACACTTGTTATTTCATATGTTGACCAGAGGGGGAGCACTTTTAAAAGCGACACACAGTCAATTTGAAAAATCCCTCCTTTTTGGGACCACCCTCATTTTGATAGATTTCACCACCAGGGGGTGCTAATGAGACATTCTCTATTAGATGCAATGGCTTTCCGTATTGGGACCATGATTTATGTCATCACTTGTTCACACCTCCTCATATGGAAGCTACTTTTCCTTGTTGGTGTCTCAAAAAGGGTAGAAACACACACACACACACACACACACACACACACACACACACACACACACACACACACACACACACACACACACACACACACACACACACACACACACACACACACACACACACACACACACACACTCTCTCTCTCTCTTATAATTGTTACCTTCTTGAGACCTCTGCAAAATGCCTCCCTCTTTAGGACCACCCTTTCTAGATATATAAAGATGTGTATTTACAACATTAATAATATATACATACTATGCAAATATATACAAAAAGCTTGTTGGGAAAAATTAGTTGGAATTTCACAAGAAAAAGAAAAATTTTGGCAGTATTATAATACAAGTCGTCATTTTACTCAACGTGTGCAATATTTTGATAAAAGTTGGAATTTTACTCAATAACAGTCGCAATTTTACAAGAAAAAGCTTAACATGTTGGCAATTTTATCAAAAGGGTCGCAATTTTACTCTACAAAAAAGTCACAATTTTATAAGAAAACTTTAAAAATGTTGGCAAAAAATTATAATAATAATCTGAATTTTACTTGACAAAATGATGACAAAAGTCATCATTTCAGTCAAAAAATGTCACTATTTTACAAGAACAACACAAAAATTGGCAATATTGTGATAAAAGTCAGAATTGTACATGACAAATGTTGCCATTTTGCATCAAATAGTAGTACTTTTACATTAAAAACAGTAATCATTAATACTTAATAATTAATAATGTTGCAATATTACAGAAACAGAAAGAATATGAGAAATTGTTCCCAATTTTATAAGACAAAAGTCGACACATTGTGAGAAAAAGACTGCTTTTAGTTAATTTATTTGTTTTTGAATTTTTTGTTTGTAAATATTTTTTAATATTCATTATTTACTTCAGGTTATTACTGTATGTCTCTATATACATATTCTATATACATATTTATTTGATATTTTTAGTAAATTTTGGCCAAAGGGGGCACATTTCAATTTCTGACACACACTTGTTATTTCATATGTTGACCAGAGGGGGAGCACTTTTAAAAGCGACACACAGTCAATTTGAAAAATCCCTCCTTTTTGGGACCACCCTCATTTTGATAGATTTCACCACCAGGGGGTGCAAATGAGACACTCTATTAGATGCAATGGCTTTCCGTATTGGGACCATGATTTATGTCATCACTTGTTCACACCTCCTCATATGGAAGCTACTTTTCCTTGTTGGTGTCTCAAAAAGGGTAGAAACACACACACACACACACACACACACACACACACACACACACACACACACACACACACACACACACACACACACACACACACACACACACACACACACACACACACACACACACACACACACACACACACACACACTCTCTCTCTCTCTCTCTTATAATTGTTACCTTCTTGAGACCTCTGCAAAATGCCTCCCTCTTTAGGACCACCCTTTCTAGATATATAAAGATGTGTATTTACAACATTAATAATATATACATACTATGCAAATATATACAAAAAGCTTGTTGGGAAAAATTAGTTGGAATTTCACAAGAAAAAGAAAAATTTTGGCAGTATTATAATACAAGTCGTCATTTTACTCAACGTGTGCAATATTTTGATAAAAGTTGGAATTTTACTCAATAACAGTCGCAATTTTACAAGAAAAAGCTTAACATGTTGGCAATTTTATCAAAAGGGTCGCAATTTTACTCTACAAAAAAGTCACAATTTTATAAGAAAACTTTAAAAATGTTGGCAAAAAATTATAACAATAATCTGAATTTTACTTGACAAAATGATGACAAAAGTCATCATTTCAGTCAAAAAATGTCACTATTTTACAAGAACAACACAAAAATTGGCAATATTGTGATAAAAGTCAGAATTGTACATGACAAATGTTGCCATTTTGCATCAAATAGTAGTACTTTTACATTAAAAACAGTAATCATTAATACTTAATAATTAATAATGTTGCAATATTACAGAAACAGAAAGAATATGAGAAATTGCTCCCAATTTTATAAGACAAAAGTCGACACATTGTGAGAAAAAGACTGCTTTTAGTTCATTTATTTGTTTTTGAATTTTTTGTTTGTAAATATTTTTTAATATTCATTATTTACTTCAGGTTATTACTGTATGTCTCTATATACATATTCTATATACATATTTATTTGATATTTTTAGTACATTTTGGCCAAAGGGGGCACATTTCAATTTCTGACACACACTTGTTATTTCATATGTTGACCAGAGGGGGAGCACTTTTAAAACCGACACACAGTCAATTTGAAAAATCCCTCCTTTTTAGGACCACCCTCATTTTGATAGATTTCACCACCAGGGGTGAAAATGAGACATTCTCTATTAGATGCAATGGCTTTCCGTATTGGGACCATGATTTATGTCATCACTTGTTCACACCTCCTCATATGGAAGCTACTTTTCCTTGTTGGTGTCTCAAGAAGGGTAGAAACACACACACACACACACACACACACACACACACACACACACACACACACACACACACACACACACACACACAGGTTCTTGTATTTGTTGCCTTCTTGAGACTTCTGAAAAATGCCTCCCTCTTTAGGACCAGCCTTTCTAGGTATATAAAGAGTTGTATTTACAACATTAATAATATATACATACTATGCAAATATAAACAATCTTGTTGGGAAGAATGAGTTGGAATTTCACAAGAAAAAGGTCACAATTTCAGAAGAAAAACGTAGAATTTTGGCAGTATTGTAACAAAAGTCGGAATTTTACTCAACGCAAGTCAAAATTTTACAAGAAAACCTGAACATTTGTGCAATATTTTGATAAAAGTTGGAATTTTACTCGATAACAGTCAAAATTTTACATGAAAAGCTTGAAATATTGGTAATTTTATGAAAAAAGTTGGAATTTCACTTGGCGAAAGTCACAATTTTAAAAGAAAACGTAAAAGTGTTGGCAATATTATAATAATAGTCGGAATTTTACTTGGCAAAATTATGACCAAAGTCATAATTTTACTCAAAAAATGTCACTATTTTACAAGAACAACAAAAAAATTGGCAATATTGTGATAAAAGTCAGAATTTTATATGACAAATGTCACCATTTTGCATTAAAAAGTAGTAACTTTGCATTCAAATGTAATAATTTTATGAGAAAATATTGCAATATTACAGAAACAGAAATAGTATGAGAAATTGTTAGAATTTTGATGGAAAAAAAGTCAACACTTTGTGGGAAAAAGACTGCTTTTAGGTTTTTTTTGTAATTGTTTTTTAATCTTCATTATTTACTTCAAGTTATTATAGTATGTCTCTATATACATATTTTTATTTTTGTTAAATTAATTTCGGCCAAAGGGGGGCATTTCAATTTCTTACACACACATGTTATTTCATATGTTGACCAGAGGGGGAGCACTTTTAAAACCGACACACAGTCACAATTTTATAAAAAAACCTTTAAAATGTTGGCAATTTTATGAAAAGATTTGTAATTTTACTTGAAAAAAGTCACAATTTTATAAGACAACTTTAAAAATTTTGGCAATATTATAATAATAGTCTGAATTTTACTTGGCAAAATTATGATAAAAGTCATCATTTTACTCCAAAAATGTGACTGTTTTACAAGAACAACAAACAAATTGGCAATATTGTGATACAAGTCAGAATTGTATGTGACAAATGTCACCATTTTGCATTAAAAAGTAATAATTTTACAATAAAAAAAGTAATAATTTTATGAGAAAATATTGCAATATTACAGAAACAGAAAAAATATGAGAAATTGTTAAAATTTTGTTAGAAAAAAGCCAACACAGTGTGAGAAAAAAACTGCTTTTATTTTTTGTAATTGGTTTTTAATCTTTATTATTAGTTCAAGTTATTACAGTATGTCTCTACATACATATATATATATATTTTTTAATTAACTTTGGCCAAAGGGGGCGCATTTAAATTTCTGACACACACTTGTTATTTCATATGTTGACCAGAGGGGGAGCACTTTTAAAAGCGACACACAGTCAATTTGAAAAATCGCTCCTTTTTGGGACCACCCTCATTTTGATAGATTTCACCACCAGGGGGTGCAAATGAGACATTCTCTATTAGATGCAATGGCTTTCCGTATTGGGGTCATCACTTGTTCACCGGTCCTCATATGGAAGTTACTTTTCCTTGTTGATGTCTCAAGAAGGGTAGAAATACAAGAACACACACACACATACACACGCACGCACGCACGCACGCACACACACACACACACACACACACACACACACACACACACACACACACACACACACACACACACACACACACACACACACACACACACACACACACACACACACACACACACACGTCTGCAGTAATCAACACGTCAGCCCTCTTGAACCAACAGTCCCTCAGGAAGGAAGATATCTAAGGAAAGTATGAGTGTGTGTGTGTGTGTGTGTGTGTGTGTGTGTGTGTGTGTGTGTGTGTGTGTGTGTGTGTGTGTGTGTGTGTGTGTGTGTGTGCGTGTCGACACTGGCTAGGTCACGGTCAAAGCCACACATCATTTACATTCAGGCACATTAAGTAGTAGCTTGGAGGGGGGAAGCAAAGAGACTCTTCTAGAATAGTCAGAGTGGTGCTACTTGACATGCAGGCCTGAAGTCCAACACGCTGATGGCGACTAAACATTCATTCTGGCGTGGAGGCGTGGCCCTCGTTCTGAGGGACTCCTAGCTGCGGAGTCAGGGGGGAAGGCGCAGAGTTTGGTTGCCGTCATGGCGTCGGTCTTCTCATTAAAAAAACAAACTGTTACAGTCCCAATACTTTTTTCAACTTATTGTGTAAATGCATCAAAAAATGTATCAAAAATGATTAATATTTATGTGTTTTTGGGTGTTGGAACATCTACTCTACTCAGAATTTGCGACTATGATATCGAGTGATATCACTTCTGATTACGTGCAATGACAATTTTAGTCCTTTTTAATTTTTTTTTGGTGTCGCTCCCAGTCTGTGGAACGCTCTCCCTGACCACCTGAGGGCACCACAGACTGTGAATGCTTTTAAAAAAGGCTTAAAAACCCTTCTTTTTAAAAAATACTTTTTTTAGATATATGCATATTAGTTTTAGCTATTTGGCTGTTCTAGTTTTTATTTTTATTTATTTTTTATTATCTTTTTATTTTTATTTTTTTTAATACACTGTAGCACTTTGAGGTTGTTTACTCAATGTAAAGTGCTTTTTACAATATTATTATTAGGGCCCGCATGGCCCATTGCACAAGGACTCCCTGTGGGAGTCCTTATGCAATGGGACATAAGGACCTATTGAATTTCTAAGGTTTTATTATTATTATTATTATACCGGCCGCCTCTTTGAGCTGCAATTTGACCCACTTAACATGCTTCAAAACTCACCATATTTGACGCACACATCAGGGCTAGCGAAAATTGCCAACCAAACCCCAAAAATAAAAATTGCGCTCTAGCACCCCCTAGGAAAAAAAAAAACTAGACTGCCTGTAACTCCCACTAGGAAGGTCGAAAAGACATGAAACAAAATCCTCTATGTAGGTCTGACTTAGACCTAGTTCTCATAATTTTACATCCTCGGGCTAAAATCAACAGGAAGTTGGCAATTCCCCCTTCAAGACAAAAAAGTACTAAAAACAGTCACTTTTGCCTCTCTGAGCTGAAATTTGACCCCCTTAACACGCTTCAAAACTCACCAAACTGAACACACACATCAGGACTGGCAAAAATTGGGATCTAATAAAAAAACCTAACCCCAAATTTAAAAATTGCGCTCTAGCGCAATTTTTTAATAAAACGGAGAAAAAACTGCTCCTCGGAAGAAAAAAATTACACAACTGCCTGTAACTCCCACTGGGAAGGTCGGAGAGACATGAAACAAAATCCTCTCCGTAGGTCTCACTTAGACCTACATTTCATAAATTAACAATCCCCAGCAAAAATCTACAGGAAGTTTGCTATTCCCCCTTCAACACAACATTTTTGTAAAAACCGGTCACCTTTCTTCAAACATTATCTCCTCTGAGTGCGTTTGTTGTTTCGGCTTCAAACTAACACAGGAGAGAGATTGAACCCTTCTGATTAAAAGTTGGCGAAAGAGTTTTAACACCGGCTCCGGTTTTGATTTTATGACCCTTCAAAGAACCGCTGCGCTGATGCTGCTGCGCAGCTGTTTTTTCAAGATGGCTGCTTAAAAGCAGGAAGCACCAGCGTGCACACACAATGCAGACAAGGTAGGTACACTACACAAAAGTATTGGGACAATTCGGACTAAAAGTAGACAAAAGTATTGGGACACTTATGACGAAAACTGAACAAAAGTATTGGGACACTTAGGACTAGCACCTGCCAAATACGCGGGCCCGACCAATGCGGCTTGCAGCTTTAATTATTATTATTATAGTAATTCAGGTTAAGAACCACAGATTGCACTTTGAAGTGTGCACAGCACAGCATTGTTATATATCAATCAATCAATCAAAGTGTATTTATGTAGCCCTTAATCACGAGTGTCTCAAAGGGCTGCACAAGCCACATGACCCAATCCAAAAAAACTATCCTACTCATGGCATCAACACACATGGTCACGGGTAACACAACCTGCTCACTGAACTCTGTGGGTATTAATAAAAAATGTCCAAGCACAGCACATAATTCAAAATTACACTCATATTTTACAAATACTATCTATTATTATTATTATTGTTGAGGGCCACGACAAGGGATGGGTACTGCTCGCATTTGAACCGATACAATACCACCTTTTGGTACTTTTAGGTGTGTTAACAAATGCTAATTGTTTGAAAGTAACATTTAAAAATGAGGTGACTATGCCATCTAGTTGATGGCAGTACTCTACAGGCTATCTAAGGTGCGTTGTCGGACGAGGAAGTAGCTGAATGTGTGTTATGTTGCGCCCTACAAAGTGTTTGTACTGTAAATGCTGTGCTTGTGACACCAGCTGTTTGATTGCAACATTCAGTTAGTTTTTGTGACGACCGGGGCCGCATGGTGATGCGGGGCTCGTTCTCTCAGGAATGCAGACGGGCGTCAGACACAGCGTGCAGGTAAGAAAGTATTTATTTAATAAATAAATTATACTGGAACAAACAAAAACGTGCTCATAGCACGGAAGGGAAAAACTAAAAGAGCTAGCGTGGGAGCTAGAAGGTAAAAAGGAAGCTAGCAGGTTCAGAGCGGGAAACAAAAGTCGTCATCTGTTGTATGAAAACAAACTAGGAAGCAAGACAGAATGACAGGGAAGGCAGGCTTAAATAATAATGCCAGTGATGACCAACAGGTGCGCGTCGGGAACACCCGCGGCAGGTGAAAACAATAAGCAGCCATGGCAACAAACTCAGGTGTACAAAACAGGCACTCAAGGAGTCCAAAACTAATAAAAAACACAAGTACCTTGAAAACGTAAACGAAAATATGATCCGGGCAGCGGATCATAACAGTTTTAGTTCTCATTACCAAATTTGAATGTGTCGAAATCGCCATGTAAAATCGCTAATGCTAATCAGTAAATGGTAAATGGGTATAGCGCTTTTCTACCTCCAAGGTGCTCAAAGCGCTTTGACACTATTTCCACATTCACCCATTCACACACTGATGGCGGGAGCTGCCGTGCAAGGCAACTAACCACGACCCATCAGGAGCAAGGGTGAAGGGTCTTGCTCAAGGACACGATGGACGTTTTTGATCGATTGAGACTTTTATTAGTAGATTGCACAGTACAGTACATATTCCGTACAATTGACCATACGTTTTTCAACTAATCAATTCATGGTAAAATGTGACGAGGTTGGTAGAAGCCGGGGATCGAACCAGGAACCCTCAGGTTGCTGGCACGGCCACTCTCCCAGCTGCACCACGCCGTCCCCATAGAAACAAATGTTCTAAGATTTGTTTTTTGGTCAAAATAAAGCCAACAATGCCATTTTTTTGTACTCCCCTTTATTTAGAAAAGTATCGAAAAGTATCGAACATTTTTGGTACCGGTACCAAAATATTGGTATCGGGACAACTAGAGATGTCCGATAATATCGTACTGTAAATGTTGTGCTTGTTACACACCAGCTGTTTGATTGCAACATTCAGTTAGTTTTAGTTCTCATTACCAAATTTGAATGTGTTGAAATCGCCATGTAAAATCGCTAATGCTAATCAGTAAATGGTAAATGGGTACAGCGGTTTTCTACCTCCAAGGTACTCAAAGCGCTTTGACACTATTTCCACATTCACCCATTCACACACACATTCACACACTGATGGCGGGATCTGCCATGCAAGGCAGCTAACCACGACCCATCAGGAGCAAGGGTGAAGGGTCTTGCTCAAGCACATGACGGACGTTTTTGATCGATTGAGACTTTTATTAGTAGATTGCACAGTACAGTACATATTCCGTACAATTGACCACTAAATGGTAACACCCCAATAAGTTTTTCAACTTGTTTAAGTCGGGGTCCACGTTAATCAATTCATGGTAAAATGTGACGAGGTTGGTAGAAGCTGGGGATCGAACCAGGAACCCTCAGGTTGCTGGCACGGCCACTCTCCCGGCCCCGCCACGCCGTCCCCATAGAAACAAATGTTCTAAGATTAGTTTTTGGTCAAAATAAAGCCAACAATGCAATTTTTTTTTGTACTCCCCTTTATTTAGAAAAGTATCGAAAAGTATCGAACATTTTTGGTACCGGTACCAAAATATTGGTATCGGGACAACTAGAGATGTCCGATAATATCGGCAGGCCGATAAATGCTTAAAATGTAATATCGGAAATTATCGGTGTCGGTTTCAAAAATTAAATTAATGACTTTTTAAAAACCTGCTTTACGGCGCGGTACTTATCCGGTAAAACACGGACGTAGGGAGCAGTACAGAGCAGTTGCGTCTCCTCTCCCACACACAACACAGGAGCTGACGACTGCAGCATGAGAGGTTTACTGGCGACGCCTGATGACCTCATCAAACCGCCGCGAGCGCAGCATAACAACAACAAGAGTGTGTTGTTGCAGGTGCTGTAGCCGTGGCTTACAAGCCAGCTCGCTCTGTGACTAACTAACAGAGGTGGGTAGTAACGCGCTACATTTACTCCGTTACATCTACTTGAGTAACTTTTGGGATAAATTGTACTTCTAAGAGTAGTTTTAATGCAACATACTTTTACTTTTACTTAAGTATATTTATAGAGAAGGAACGCTACTTTTACTCCGCTACTTTTATCTACATTCAGCTCGCTACTCGCTACTAATTTTTATCGATCTGTTAATGCACGCTTTGTTTGTTTTGGTCTGTCAGACAGACCTTCAAAGTGCCTGCCTTACTGGTGACGTTTCACTTCGTTCCACCAATCAGATGCAGTCACTGGTGACGTTGGACCAATCAAACAGAGCCAGGTGGTCACATGACCTGATTTAAACAAGTTGAAAAACTTATTCGGGTGTTACCATTTAGTGGTCAATTGTACGGAATATGTACTGTACTGTGCAATCTACTAATAAAAGTTCCAATCAATCAATCAAAAGTGTGAAGGAAAAAAGATACTTTTTTATTTCAACCGCACGAGGACGTTCCTGTCTTCACAATAAAAGTGCCGCTCCATCGCGCCTGCGCTTTCAAAACAAGAGTCTCCGAAAGCCAGCGCAAACAAGCTAGCAAGCTACGGAGTTTGACGCCGATACATTTCCTGTAAAGTGTATAAAAACGAATATGGAAGCTGGACAAATAAGATGCCAAAAACCCACCACTTTCATGTGGTATTAGACAGAAAGGAGGAACTTTTCTTCTCCTCCATTTGAAAACGTGGACGTTTTCATCACCACTGTCTGATTACAATCAACGCAAGTCATCAGAATCAGGTAATACACCAACTTATATTCTTGTCTTCATGAAAGAAAGGAATCTATATGTGTTAAACATGCATGTATATTCATTAAAACACCTTTAACATGTAAACAAAAACAGCAAAATAAATACATATAAATTATATACTGTATATATCAATGTATATGTATGTATGTATGTATATATATATATATATATATATATATATATGTGATATGAGTGTGTATGTTACTCATCAGTTACTCAGTACTTGAGTAGTTTTTTCACAACATACTTTTTACTTTTACTCAAGTAAATATTTAGGTGACTACTCCTTACTTTTACTTGAGTAATAAATCTCTAAAGTAACAGTACTCTTACTTGAGTACAATTTCTGACTACTCTACCCACCTCTGCTAACTAACGACACCATGTCTATGGTTTGGGATTATTTTAAAGTGTCTCTGACGGATAAAAAAACTGGTAATTTGCAATGACTGCAAAAAGTTGGTTTTGCGAGGAGGAACCAAGACATCTTCCTTTAATACGAGCAATTAGATCTCCCACCTCTTCAAGAATCATAAGGAGATACACGATGAATACAAGCGGAAGATGGATGTGAGCCCAGTTTATAATTTCCTGTATGCCAGGCAGTCTTGCACTAAATGAGGACTATGTTATTGTTTACTTCATTACTCTACTATATTTTGGACTGAAGCTGTGTGCCTTCATTGTTTTTGTAGCTGTTTCACAATGCTCTTTGTGAAAGTCAAAGCATAGTCTTTCCCATAGTTGTAGTGGGTATCAGGATTATCTCAGGGGGACATACTTGCCAACCTTGAGATCTCAGATTTCGGGAGGTGGGGTGTGGGGGCGTGGTGGGGCGGGGCGTGGTTAAGAGGGGAGGTGTATATTGACAGCTAGAATTCACCAAGTCAAGTATTTCATACATATACAGGTAAAAGCCAGTAAATTAGAATATTTTGAAAAACTTGATTTATTTCAGTAATTGCATTCAAAAGGTGTAACTTGTACATTATATTTATTCATTGCACACAGACTGATGCATTCAAATGTTTATTTCATTTAATTTTGATGATTTGAAGTGGCAACAAATGAAAATCCAAAATTCCGTGTGTCACAAAATTAGAATATTACTTAAGGCTAATACAAAAAAGGGATTTTTAGAAATGTTGGCCAACTGAAAAGTATGAAAATGAAAAATATGAGCATGTACAATACTCAATACTTGGTTGGAGCTCCTTTTGCCTCAATTACTGCGTTAATGCGGCGTGGCATGGAGTCGATGAGTTTCTGGCACTGCTCAGGTGTTATGAGAGCCCAGGTTGCTCTGATAGTGGCCTTCAACTCTTCTGCGTTTTTGGGTCTGGCATTCTGCATCTTCCTTTTCACAATACCCCACAGATTTTCTATGGGGCTAAGGTCAGGGGGGTTGGCGGGCCAATTTAGAACAGAAATACCATGGTCCGTAAACCAGGCACGGGTAGATTTTGCGCTGTGTGCAGGCGCCAAGTCCTGTTGGAACTTGAAATCTCCATCTCCATAGAGCAGGTCAGCAGCAGGAAGCATGAAGTGCTCTAAAACTTGCTGGTAGACGGCTGCGTTGACCCTGGATCTCAGGAAACAGAGTGGACCGACACCAGCAGATGACATGGCACCCCAAACCATCACTGATGGTGGAAACTTTACACTAGACTTCAGGCAACGTGGATCCTGTGCCTCTCCTGTCTTCCTCCAGACTCTGGGACCTCGATTTCCAAAGGAAATGCAAAATTTGCATGGTTGGGTGATGGTTTGGGGTGCCATGTCATCTGCTGGTGTCGGTCCACTCTGTTTCCTGAGATCCAGGGTCAACGCAGCCGTCTACCAGCAAGTTTTAGAGCACTTCATGCTTCCTGCTGCTGACCTGCTCTATGGAGATGGAGATTTCAAGTTCCAACAGGACTTGGCGCCTGCACACAGCGCAAAATCTACCCGTGCCTGGTTTACGGACCATGGTATTTCTGTTCTAAATTGCCCCGCCAACTCCCCTGACCTTAGCTCCATAGAAAATCTGTGGGGTATTGTGAAAAGGAAGATGCAGAATGCCAGACCCAAAAACGCAGAAGAGTTGAAGGCCACTATCAGAGCAACCTGGGCTCTCATAACACCTGAGCAGTGCCAGAAAATCATCGACTCCATGCCACGCCGCATTAACGCAGTAATTGAGGCAAAAGGAGCTCCAACCAAGTATTGAGTATTGTACATGCTCATATTTTTCATTTTCATACTTTTCAGTTGGCCAACATTTCTAAAAATCCCTTTTTTGTATTAGCCTTAAGTAATATTCTAATTTTGTGACACACGGAATTTTGGATTTTCATTTGTTGCCACTTCAAATCATCAAAATTAAATGAAATAAACATTTGAATGCATCAGTCTGTGTGCAATGAATAAATATAATGTACAAGTTACACCTTTTGAATGCAATTACTGAAATAAATCAAGTTTTTCAAAATATTCTAATTTACTGGCTTTTACCTGTATATATATATATATATATATATATATATATATATATATATAGATATCTACATCCTGAAAATATGCAAACAAAGCTGTGTTTAGATAATTAATACTTCAAACTTGCATAAATAAATATTAAGGAATATAACATAACTTGGCTTCTGAGAGCTTCAAAATGTAATGAATAAAATGCTAAAATTGTTGATAAACAAGCAATTATTTTAATAATTAAATATGGTCATTTTAAATGAATTATTATGATAATTTAAAATCAATTATTTGAAATATGTTTATTTTAATGTATAATTCTATGGCTGGATGTAATAAGGAGTCACGAAAAAATACAAATAAAAATACAATTAATTTTGATGTTTTTAGCAAAATATAGTAAAAATGTATGTAGTTTAAAAAAAAAAATTAATAAATATATTTAATCAATACAATTTATCTCTAGTCTGGATGATTTAGTTCTTGTCACCCTGTTGTCCTCCCGTCATGAAAAAAAGGCTGTCCTCACTCAGGTCCACATGGAGCTGGAGGGGGCGTGGCTTCCAGCTCCGGCTGAAAATCGGGAGATTTTCGGGAGAATATTTGTCCCGGGAGCTTTTCGGGAGAGGCGCTGGATTTCGGGAGTCTCCCGGAAAATTCGGGAGGGTTGGCAAGTATGCAGGGGGAGCATGTTCCGAATTCCAAGCTGCTGTTTTGAGGCATGTTAAGAAAAATAATGCACTTTGTGACTTCAATAATAAATATGGCAGTGCCATGTTGGCATTTTCTTCCATACCTTGAGTTGATTTATTTTGGAAAACCTTGTTACATTGTTTAATGCACACACACACACACACACACACGCACACGCACACACACACACTAAACATCACTATTGTTTATTTACAATAGTTGTACAGTCAAATCTGTGATCTCATTATTCAAACTCATCAAGGAGTTTAATTATCACTCTTAGCCCCATCTGCTGGACAAAAGTAGAACTGTGTGGATGCCAACCCTGCATGCATATTCTCCATGTATTTCTTGATGTTGAAGTGAAGTGAATTATATTTATATAGCGCTTTTCTCTCGTGACTCAAAGCGCTTTTACAAAGTGAAACCCAATATCTGAGTTACATTTTTTAAAGCAGTGTGGGTGTCACTGGGAGCAGGTGCGGTAAAGTGTCTTGCCCAAGGAACTGGGTGTTGTTGATAAATGGCTTTCGCTTTGCATAGTAGAGGGACAAGCGGTAGAAAATGGATGGTAGGGATATCAAAGATTTTAAAATCCAAGAAAATATTCTTAAAAAAATACAGTTGAGTGTCTTTAAAGTGAAAATGTAAACATCCAGTGTAAAATAATACTCTTCAATTTAGCGTATATCAACGTGTACATTTTTTGTTTTGTATCAGTTTGGAAAATGCAGTTTCTCAGAAAATTTTACTTCCATTTTATCTTTTTTAAAAATGTAAATACCTCAAAAATTGACGCATGGCTTCGCTGGCGTCATCTTTTCCGGGTGATGGTAGCCGAGCAAGTAGCTTCGGTGTGTTCCCTCGGCACGGTGAATTATATTTATATAGCGCTTTTTCTCTAGTGACTCAAAGTGCTTTTACAAACCCCGTTTCCATATGAGTTGGGAAATTGTGTTGGATGTAAATATAAACGGAATACAATGATTTGCAAATCATTTTCAACCCATATTCAGTTGAATATGCTACAAAGACAACATATTTGATGTTCAAACTCATAAACATTTTTTTTTTGTTGCAAATAATCATTAACTTTAGAATTTGATGCCAGCAACACGTGACAAAGAAGTTGGGAAAGGTGGTAATAAATACTGATAAAGTTGAGGAATGCTCATCAAACACTTATTTGGAACATCCCACAGGTGAACAGGCAAATTGGGAACAGGTGGGTGCCATGATTGGGTATAAAAGTAGATTCCATGAAATGCTCAGTCATTCACAAGCAAGGATGGGGTGAGGGTCACCACTTTGTCAACAAATGCGTGAGCAAATTGTTGAACAGTTTAAGAAAAACCTTCCTCAACAAGCTATTGCAAGGAATTTAGGGATTTCACCATCTACGGTCCGTAATATCATCAAAGGGTTCAGAGAATCTGGAGAAATCACTGCACGTAAGCAGCTAAGCCCGTGACCTTCGATCCCTCAGGCTGTACTGCATCAACAAGCGACATCAGTGTGTAAAGGATATCACCACATGGGCTCAGGAACACTTCAGAAACCCACTGTCAGTAACTACAGTTGGTCGCTACATCTG
>NC_084561.2:8483823-8501323 GCF_033978685.3 Nerophis lumbriciformis
ATGGCGCACACGTCAAAGTAAAGTATTCTGATTTAAGGTGTAAAAATTCACGTCATAATCGGATCTTTTTTTTTTCCAGCGTCCATGTACACAGGAACATTGTAATCTGAATAATGATCAGATTAAATACAGTACAATTTGTACACACCTTCTCCTCATTCGATGGGTTTTCTTTATTTTCATGACTATTTACATTGTAGATTGTCACTGAAGGCACCAAAACTATGAATGAACACATGTGGAGTTATGTACTTAACAAAAAAAGGTGAAATAACTGAAAACATGTTTTATATTCTAGTTTCTTCAAAATAGCCACCCTTTGCACTGATTACTGCTTTGCACACTCTAGGCATTCTCTCCATGAACTTCAAAAGTCACAAATCATATAATCTATAATTAACAAAGCCTAACCAAGATTCCATTGTGCCCGATAACGAACTAATGACACAATCATCTTGACATTGGGCAGACTGCACACGAACGAATGAAGGGCATACTTACTCAACAGCCATGCATGTCACACTAAGGGGGGCAGTATGAACAAGGCCAACACTGTCATAAAAATGTGCCATATAGTGAAACCACACTAAACAGCACTGTCATAAACATGTGCCAAATAGTGAAACCACACTAAACAACACTGTCATAAACATGTGCCATAAAGTGAAACCACACTAAACAACACTGTCATAAATATGTGCCATATAGTGAAACCACACTAAACAACACTGTCATAACCATGTGCCATATAGTGAAACCACACTAAACAACACTGTCATAAAAATGTACCATATAGTGAAGCCATACTAAAAAACACTGTCATAAACATGTGCCATATAGTGAAACCACACTAAACAACACTGTCATAAACATGTGCCATATAGTGAAACCACACTAAACAGCACTGTCATAAACATGTGCCATATAGTGAAACCACACTAAACAATACTGTCATAAACATGTGCCATATAGTGAAACCACACTAAACAACACTGTCATAAACATGTGCCATATAGTGAAACCACACTAAACAACACTGTCATAAACATGTGCCATATAGTGAAACCACTCTAAACAATACTGTCATAAACATGTGCCATATAGTGAAACCACACTAAACAACACTGTCATAAACATGTGCCATATAGTGAAACCACACTAAACAACACTGTCATAAACATGTGCCATATAGTGAAACCACACTAAACAACACTGTCATAAACATGTGCCATATAGTGAAACCACACTAAACAACACTGTCATAAACATGTGCCATATAGTGAAACCACACTAAACAACACTGTCATAAACATGTGCCATATAGTGAAACCACACTAAACAACACTGTCATAAACATGTGCCATATAGTGAAACCACACTAAACAACACTGTCATAAACATGTGTCATATATTGAAACCACACTAAACAACACTGTCATAAAGTTGTGCCACATAGTGAAACCACACTAAATAACACTGTCATAAACATGTGTCGTATAGTGAAACCACACTAAACAACACTGTCATAAACATGTGCCATATAGTGAAACCACACTAAACACTGTCATAAACATGTGCCATATAGTGAAACCACACTAAACAACACTGTCATAAACATGTGTCATATATTGAAACCACACTAAACAACACTGTCATAAAGTTGTGCCACATAGTGAAACCACACTAAATAACACTGTCATAAACATGTGTCATATAGTGAAACCACACTAAACAACACTGTCATAAACATGTGCCATATAGTGAAACCACACTAAACAACACTGTCATAAAGTTGTGCCACATAGTGAAACCACACTAAATAACACTGTCATAAACATGTGTCATATAGTGAAACCACACTAAACAACACTGTCATAAACATGTGCCATATAGTGAAACCACACTAAACAACACTGTCATAAACATGTGCCATATAGTGAAACCACACTAAACAACAACGACAAACACATTTTGGAAGAATATTTGCACCGCAACACAACATAAACATTACAGAACAAATTCCCAGAATTCCTTGCAGCACCAACTCCTCCGGGACGCTACAATATAAACAAACGCCATTGGTGGATCTACACCTAACATCCACTGTAATGATACCAAGTACAATAGCGTATCTAGTCCATACTACTAAGATTACATCACAAAATCTTCTTTAGTTTTTTTTAAATTTATATTATGTTTATCAACTCAATATGACCAATGTATGATCCTGTAATGACTTGGTATCAGATTGATACCCAAATTTGTGGTATCATCCAAAACTAATGTAAAGTATCAAACAACAGAAGAATAAGTGATTATTACATTTTAACAGAAGTGTAGATAGAACATGTTGAAACAGAAAATAAGCAGATATTAACAGTAAATGAACAAACAGATTAATAATTCATTTTCTACCACTTGTCCTTAATAATGTTGACAAAATAATATAAGATAAATAAGAAATAAAAAATAAATTTAAAAAATCTTCACATTGAGTCTAACATGCTCACACAGTCATTCAGTTGGCCATTTGACGCGTTATGGACTCACCCTTATCATGAATTGAATCATATTCATATTGCACTAGAATGATGAATGACACAATATGTTACTGCATACGTCAGCAGACTAATTAGGAGTCTTTTTTTGTTTACTTACTACTAAAAGACAAGTTAATATAGTATGTTCACTATTTTATTTAAGGACTAAATTGCAATAATAAACATATGTTTAATGTACCATAAGATTTTTCAGTCATATTGAGGTTGTTTTTAAACGTACTGCAACACTTTTAAAGCATTGATGAGTCAAGAGGTCGTGCTATGAATACTCTGTGATAAAATGTTTTTTTTTATTATTTAGGATTAAGGTGAGAAGAATTCCTGGGTAGGACTGCGAGTTCGAATGCACCGTTTTATATCGATTCAGCCCAAAAAAAAAAAAAAAAAAAAAAAAAAAAAATCCCTTTGAGGTTTTTCTACTGTAGTTTCAAAATAAGGGTATTTTCATTCCAATTCATGACATATCAGTTTGTGCTCTTTTTGGGGCTTCTCATCCTGACTCCACCGCTGGTTTATAATCCACCTGGGGGTCTCCAACCTTATACTTTCATCACTTTTTTTTTTTTTAGTTTTTTTGTTAGTCACGGGGCCTTCCATCTCGGGTAAGGGATGGAAAATGAATTGACTGAAAGGCCTTTTTTTTTTTTTTTTTTTTTTTTTTTTCCCAGAGCCGTGGGGGAAAAGTTTGAAAGAAGTAAAACATGTCGTGTCCACAAGTCCATCGACCCGTGTGTTATCCCGACAACAGGACTGGAGTATCAATAGACAAGACGTAAGGTTGAAAAGTTCAGCCATCTCTCCTTTGGACCTAATTAGAGCTGAAGGTCAGGAGATGCGTGCGTTCCTATCGGTTTATTGCTTTCATGGATTTAATGTGTGTGTGTGTGTACTTCCAAGCTGTGGACACAGTTTGCCTTTTTTCCTCCCGCACCCAATTTCTAAAAAAAAAGCTTTTGTATTCATATTTACAATATAACCCCCCCCAAACAAATTCAAATGGGCGTTATCTTCAAGTAACCAGGCGGCGAGAGACATATTAGAAAAGAAATGAAACAAAATGTTGTGTGACTAAAGCATTTTCTCCGCCGCAACTTTCCCATTTAAGCCGGTTTAATCAGGTATCGAAATGGAGCGCTGAACGCTTCTTTAAAGCCGAAAGCAGGCTGGACCGCCGCGCGGCGGGTAATTAAATGGAATAATAATTAGCTGCGTGCGGAGGAGGGAGAACGGGGAGCGAGGGCAACGGGTTTGGCGGCGAAGTGCCAACGCAAACCTTGAAAAAAAACAAAAAAGGGCCTGGTCGGGATTAAAACGGGCGAGATATACTATATTGCCAAAATTATTTGGCCACCTGCCTTGACTCACATATGAACTTGAAGTGCCATCCCATTCCTAACCCATAGGGTTCAATATGATGTCTGTCCACCTTTTGCAGCTATTACAGCTTCAACTCTTCTGGGAAGGCTGTCCACAAGGTTGCGGAGTGTGTTTAATAGGAATTTTCCACCATTCTTCCAAAAGCGCATTGGTGATGTAGGTCGAGAAGGCCTAAAAGTGTTCTATCGGGTGTTCAGGTCAGGACTCTGTGCAGGCCAGTCAAGTTCGTCCACACCAGACTCTGTCATCCATGTCTTTATGGACCTTGCTTTGTGCACTAGTGCATGATCATGTTGGAAGAGGAAGAGGCCCGCTCCAAACTGTTCCCACAAGGTCGGGAGCATGGAATTGTCCATCGGTAGCCTAGTGGTTAGAGTGTCCGCCCTGAAATCGGTAGGCTGTGAGTCATACCAAAGACTATATAAATGGGACCCATTACCTCCCTGCTTGGCTCTCAGCATCAAGGGTTGGAATTGGGGGTTAAATCACCAAAAATTATTCCCGGGCGCGGCACCGCTGCTCCCCACTGCTCCCCTCGCCTCCCAGGGGGTGAACAAGGGGATGGGCTAAACGCAAAGGACAAATTTCACCACACCTAGTGTGTGTGTGACAATCATTGATACTTTAACTTTAACCAGCACCACACTAAAATGTACTTGATATCAAATAGGATAAGGCAACATCACACAGCAAACAACACACACACTCCTAATGCTACGACGAGAGAACAATGGACAACAAATCAATAATTAACTGGAACTAAGGGGCCAAGCCTGTCATGACTTGGTCCTGGGTGTTTGCTTTTCCGGGATGCAACGGAAAGTTGGCTCGGGCGAGACGGGAATGTAAGTACATAATTTATTTTAAACACTATAACTACAAAAAGAAGTAAATAAAAGGCGCGCACAATGGCGGAGAACAAACTATGAAACCAAAAAGACTATAAACATGGAACAAAAACTTACTTTGGCATGGGACATGAAGCATGATCTAAGAGGATGAAAAGTGTGTAGAGCATAATTGTGGGATGTCGTCAGAACGACAAACTGAAAACAATGAACTTAAATACTATAGACATGATTAACGAAAACAGGTGCGTGACTCAAAACGTGAAACAGGTGCGTGACGTGACAGGTGAAAACTAATGGTTGCTATGGTGACAAAACAAAAGTGCACAAAAAGTCCAAAAACAAAACGGAACATGACCAAAACAAAAACATGATCACACAGACGTGACAAAGCCCAACTCCTGAAAAACAACCCCGCACCATAATTCCTCCTCCACCAAATTTCCCACTCGGCACAATGCAGTCCGAAATTTACTGTTCTCCTGGCAACCTCCAAACCCAGACTGGTCCATCAGATTGCCAGATGGAAAAGCGTGATTCATCACTCGTCACACATTGGACTTGGTGATGTATGGCTTAGATGCAGCTGCCCGGCCATGGAAACCCATTCCATGAAGCTCTCTGCATACTGTACGTGGGCTAACTGGAAAGTCACATGAAGTTTGGAGCTCTGTAGCAACTGACTGTGCAGAAAGACTTTGCACTATGCGCTTCAGCATCCGCTGACCCCTCTCTGTCAGCTTACCTGGCCTACCACTTTGGTGGCTGAGTTGCTGTTGTTCCCAAACTCTTCACTTTTCTTATAACAAAGTTGACTTTGGAATATTTAGGAGCGAGGAAATTTCACGACTGGATTTTCTTGCACAGGCGGCATCCTATGACAGTACCACGCTGGAAATCACTGAGAGCGGCCCATTCTTTCGCAAATGTTTGTAGAAACAGTCTCCATGCCTAAGTGCTTGATTTTATACACCTGTGGATGGGTGGCCAAATACTTTTGACAATATACTGTATGTTGAATCGCGTTTGGCAAAGTAGGACTGTCATGACTTGATCCTGGGTGTTTGCTTTTCCGAGATGCAACGGAAAGTTGGCTCGGGCGAGACGGGAATGTAAGTACATGATTTATTTAATTTTATCAAAAAGAAGTACAAACGAAAAGCGCGCACAGTGGTGGAGAAACAACTTGGCTATGAAAACAAATACTTGCACAAAGGCAGAAACTATGAACAATTAAACAAAAACACTAACTGTGGCATTAATAAACAAAACTTACTTGGCATGGACAAAAGGAGCAGCATGAACGATGGACATGAAAAAAGTGCAGAGCATAAATGTTGGGATGTCGCCAGGACGACAAACTGAAAACAATGAACTTAAATACTATAGACACGATTAGTGAAAGCAGGTGCGTGACTCAAAACGTGAAACAGGTGCGTGACGTGACAGGTGAAAACTAATGGTTGCTATGGTGACAAAACAAAACAAAAGTGCACAAAAAGTCCAAAAACAAAACCGAACATGACTAAAACAAAACATGATCACACAGACATGACAAGGACAAGAGGATTAGAAATGTCATAGTGCCCTAACACTTTTTAGGGCACAACAAAGCACACAATATAAACTATAGAGTACTGCCATCTAACATTTAAATATGGTGTTGATATTGTGACACCGTCAAAAGCACTCAAGGTTAATAAATGTAAACATTTACAGTTAATACATGCTCAGTCAAGCTCGGTTTGGGAACATTACTAACGGTATTTTTTAATTATTTATTTAAAACAAATAAAAATAAAATAACAACTGGCGCAAAAATCGTGCAACGTACCCAAAAAAGATTAAATATTAACTTGTTGGCCTTTAAAATAACAACTGGCGCAAAAATGGTGCAACGTACCCAAAAAAGATTAAATATTAACTTGTTGGCCTCTGTTTTTATTCATTTATTAATCTCTACTGAAGAGTCAAAATCATTAAAATGATTATTTTGAAAACATGCAGATGCCAGGAATGTTTTTTTACCAGGCAACAATGACGCCATTATCGCCACAGCTTAGGTCTCCCTCGGCGTCGGCCTCCTGAGCTAAAAAAAAAAAAGGAGCGAGCAAAACGGCAAAGTGGCGCACCTGTAATCACCTCAGACACATCCGGGCTCAGGCTCCGGCTTTCCATTTCCCGGGATTTCAATTTGTTTTCACAGCAGTTTTTTTGAGCAAATTGAATTTGTTAATTAAAGCAGCAAAATGAAATGCTGAGCATTATTGACGAGATGCTAATTGGGTTAGTGTGGAAATTAGACACGGGGAAGGAGGGGGTGGGGGGCTAATGAGAGGGTTGCGGGGGAAGAGAGGGCGTTTTGGGGTTTGACGAGGACAAATCGCATTACGGAGCAGAGCAAGGGAAAAGGCGACATGCCAAGTGGCTCCTTTGCGGCGATACGGTCGCTCCTTGTTCCCCAGGGAGCGCTAGGAAGTATTGTTCGCAGTCTGAGGGCCACAAACGGTAGGCACAGGCCTCCAGCGTGGCGGACACGGCCCGCTCGTGCAGACGGGCGTCTGGGAGATGGAAGTTGCAGTTTATCCTCCAGCATAAACATGCTTCCAAGGACAGTGGCTTCATCTTCAAACTTTTTCTTGTTCGGACATTTTGCCCAGAAAAAACATATTATATTATAAAAATATATTTACAGACGAGGGTATCGGAGATAAAGTAGTGCTGCACCTGTTTGAAAAGATAGTTGCTACAATGATATGTAAAACTTTAGAAGAGGTGGGTGACTCAAAGTACCCTCCCAATATAAATAATCTATATTACATATAAATATAATTTGTGTAATTTACAACAAAATGTGTTCATACAGTAGCCAGCTCACAGCCAAATTAGAGTTTCATGTTTTAAATTTAAATTTAAACATATCCAAAATGATCTGAAAGACTCTTGTTTGATGACTCAATTTATTATTACAACACAAGGTGGTGTGGTTGGGAGTGAGGTTTAAAAAACGCAATAGCCAAGAGCACATAAACATGTTACACAGAGTCCACAAAACTGATCGTTCATTTTGAGGTGGAACAAAGATACTAAAAATAAAGTCGATCTAGGACTGGGCTCTTGACGGGGATCCAGACTGAGGCCAAGAAAAAAACTCGATAGTCAAGAGCACATAAACATGTTACACAGAATCCACAAAACTGGCAACAGATCATTCATTTTGAGGTACACATATTTTGGATTAAGCGGTTTAACTTGTGTCATGGCTGCATCTCCCCAGGCCTGTGTAAGCAACCGGAAGAAAACCTCTGACTAGCTCTGATTTACAAGGGAGAAGTCGGTTGACGCCGTCTGTTGGTAAAACACCCAAACTTTTTCTTGTTCGGACATTTTGTCCAGAAAAAACATATTATATTATAAAAATATATTTACAGACGAGAGTACCGGAGATAAAGTAGTGCTGCACCTGTTTGAAAAGATAGTTGCTACAATGATATGTAAAACTTTAGAAGAGGTGGGTGACTCAAAGTACCCTCCCAATACAAATACTCTATATTACATATAAATATAATTTGTGTAATTTACAACAATGTGTTCATACAGTAGCCAGCTCACAGCCAAATTAGAGTTTCATGTTTTAAATTTAAATTTAAACATATCCAAAATGATCTGAAAGACTCTTGTTTGATGACTCAATTTATTATTACAACACAGGGTGGTGTGGTTGGGAGTGAGGTTTAAAAAACGCAATAGCCAAGAGCACATAAACATGTTACACAGAGTCCACAAAACTGATCGTTCATTTTGAGGTGGAACAAAGATACTAAAAATAAAGTCGATCTAGGACTGGGCTCTTGACGGGGATCCAGACTGAGGCCAAGAAAAAAAACTCGATAATCAAGAGCACATAAACATGTTACACAGAATCCACAAAACTGGCAACAGATCATTCATTTTGATGTACAAATACGTTGGATTAACTGGTTTAACTTGTATCATGGCTGCATCTCCCCAAGCCTGTGTGAGCTACGGGAAGAAAACTGGCTCTGATTTACTCAGGAGAAGTCGGTTGACGCCGTCTGTTGGTAAAACGACCAAACTTTTTCTTGTCGGACATTTTGTCCAGAAAAAACATATTATATTATAAAAATATATTTACAGACGAGGGTATCGGAGATAAAGTAGTGCTGCACCTGTTTGAAAAGATAGTTGCTACAATGATATGTAAAACTTTAGAAGAGGTGGGTGACTCAAAGTACCCCCCCCCCCCCCCCCAATATAAATACTCTATATTATATATAAATAACATTTGTGTAATTTACAACAAAATGTGTTTATACAGTAGCCAGCTTACAGCCAAATTAGAGTTTCATGTTTTAAATTTAAATTTAAATTTAAATTTAAACATATCCAAAATGATCTGAAAGACTCTTGTTTGATGACTCAATTTATTATTACAACACAGGGTGGTGTGGTTGGGAGTGAGGTTTAAAAAACGCAATAGCCAAGAGCACATAAACATGTTACACAGTCCACAAAACTGATCGTTCATTTTGAGGTGGAACAAAGATACTAAAAATAAAGTCAATCTAGGACTGGGCTCTTGACGGGGATCCAGACTGAGGCCAAGAAAAAAACTCGATAGTCAATAAACATGTTACACAGAATCCACAAAACTGGCAACAGATCATTCATTTTGAGGTACACATATTTTGGATTAACCGGTTTAACTTGTATCATGGCTGCATCTCCCCAGGCCTGTGTGAGCGACCAGAAGAAAACCTCTGACTGGCTCTGATTTACTCGGGAGAAGTCGGTTGACGCCGTCTGTTGGTAAAACGACCAAACTTTTTCTTGTTCCGACATTTTGCCCAGAAAAAACATATTATATTGTAAAAATATATTTAAAAAGATGAATGTGGCCAAAACAGACGAGGGTACCGGAGATAAAGTAGTGCTGCACCTGTTTAAAAAGATAGTTGCTGCAATGATATGTAAAACTTTAAAAGAGGTAGGTGACTCAAAGTACTATATATAGATAATCTATGGTACATATTAATATAATTTGTGTAATTTACAACAAAACTCAGTCATAAACATATCCAAAATGATCTGAAAGACTCTTGTTTGATGACTCAATTTATTATTACAACACAGGGGTGTGTGGTTGGGAGTGAGGTTTAAAAAACGCAATAGCCAAGAGCACATAAACATGTTACACAGAGTCCACAAAACTGATCGTTCATTTTGAGGTACAACTATTTTGGATTAACCGGTTTAACTTGTATCATGGCTGCATCTCCCCAGGCCTGTGTGAGCGACCAGGAGAAAACCTCTGACTGGCTCTGATTTACTCGGAAGAAGTCGGTTGACGCCGTCTGTTGGTAAAACGCCCAAACTTTTTCTTGTTCGGACATTTTGTCCAGAAAAAACATATTATATTATAAAAATATATTTACAGACGAGGGTACCGGAGATAAAGTAGTGCTGCACCTGTTTGAAAAGATAGTTGCTACAATGATATGTAAAACTTTAGAAGAGGTGGGTGACTCAAAGAACCCTCCCAATATAAATAATCTATATTACATATAAATATAATTTGTGTAATTTACAACAAAATGTGTTCATACAGTAGCCAGCTCACAGCCAAATTAGAGTTTCATGTTTTAAATTTAAATTTAAATGTAAACATATCCAAAATGATCTGAAAGACTCTTGTTTGATGACTCAATTTATTATTACAACACAGGGTGGTGTGGTTGGGAGTGAGGTTTAAAAAACGCAATAGCCAAGAGCACATAAACATGTTACACCGAGTCCACAAAACTGATCGTTCATTTTGATCGATCGAGGACTAGGCTCTTGGGGGGGATCCAGACTTAGGCCAAGAAAAAAAACTCGATAATCAAGAGCACATAAACATGTTACACAGAATCCACAAAACTGTCAACAGATCATTCATTTTGATGTACAAATACGTTGGATTAACTGGTTTAACTTGTATCATGGCTGCATCTCCCCAAGCCTGTGTGAGCTACGGGAAGAAAACCTCTGACTGGCTCTGATTTACTCGGGAGAAGTCGGTTGACGCCGTCTGTTGGTAAAACGACCAAACTTTTTCTTGTCGGACATTTTGTCCAGAAAAAACATATTATATTATAAAAATATATTTACAGACGAGGGTATCGGAGATAAAGTAGTGCTGCACCTGTTTGAAAAGATAGTTGCTACAATGATATGTAAAACTTTAGAAGAGGCGGGTGACTCAAAGTACCCCCCCCCCCCCCCCAATATAAATACTCTATATGAAATATAAATAACATTTGTGTAATTTACAACAAAATGTGTTTATACAGTAGCCAGCTTACAGCCAAATTAGAGTTTCATGTTTTAAATTTAAATTTAAACATATCCAAAATGATCTGAAAGACTCTTGTTTGATGACTCAATTTATTATTACAACACAGGGTGGTGTGGTTGGGAGTGAGGTTTAAAAAACTTGATAGCCAAGAGCACATAAACATGTTACACAGAGTCCACAAAACTGATCGTTCATTTTGAGGTGGAACAAAGATACTAAAAATAAAGTCGATCTAGGACTGGGCTCTTGAC
Source organism: Nerophis lumbriciformis (assembly GCF_033978685.3). Classification (NCBI taxonomy): domain Eukaryota; kingdom Metazoa; phylum Chordata; class Actinopteri; order Syngnathiformes; family Syngnathidae; genus Nerophis; species Nerophis lumbriciformis. Next base: position 8,495,219 of record NC_084561.2, read on the forward strand.
GGGGATCCAGACTGAGGCCAAGAAAAAAAAACTCGATAGTCAAGAGCACATAAACATGTTACACAGAATCCACAAAACTGGCAACAGATAATTCATTTTGAGGTACACATATTTTGGATTAACCGGTTTAACTTGTATCGTGGCTGCATCTCCCCAAGCCTGTGTGAGCTACGGGAAGAAAACCTCTGACCAGCTCTGATTTACTCGGGAGAAGTCGGTTGACGCCGTCTGTTGGTAAAACGACCAAAGTAGTGCTGCACCTGTTTGAAAAGATAGTTGCTACAATGATATATAAAACTTTAGAAGAGGTGGGTGACTCAAAGTACCCCCCCCCCCCCCCCAATATAAATACTCTATATTATATATAAATAACATTTGTGTAATTTACAACAAAATGTGTTTATACAGTAGCCAGCTTACAGCCAAATTAGAGTTTCATGTTTTAAATTTAAATTTAAATTTAAATGTAAACATATCCAAAATGATCTGAAAGACTCTTGTTTGATGACTCAATTTATTATTACAACACAGGGTGGTGTGGTTGGGAGTGAGGTTTAAAAAACGCAATAGCCAAGAGCACATAAACATGTTACACAGAGTCCACAAAACTGATCGTTCATTTTGATCGATCTAGGACTGGGCTCTTGGGGGGGATCCAGACTGAGGCCAAGAAAAAAAACTCGATAATCAAGAGCACATAAACATGTTACACAGAATCCACAACACTTGCAACAGATCATTCATTTTGAGGTACAAATACTTTGGATTAACCGGTTTAACTTGTATCATGGCTGCATCTGTGTGAGCGACCGGAAGAAAACCTCTGACTGGCTCTGATTTACTCGGGAGAAGTCGGTTGACGGCGTCTGTTGGTAAAACGCCCAAACTTTTTTCTTGTTCAGACATATTCCGGTCAATATGTTCACTAAATGGTAGGTTGGTAGTTCCAAATCTACCATGGCGGGTCATTGTTAAGCCAACAAATGTTATGTTTGGTAATTCCCTGCTGATATTCCCTGGTGTGCTCATACATTATTGCTGCATCACACACAACGGAGTATTAAAGCTTAATTATCTCCCGGAGTCCTTGGAGCTTTGCTGGGCTCACAACTAAGAGCAGTACGTCTCCCTGCAGGCACGTGGGCCCACTGCACTACTAATGAGCTAGGATCCACCAGGATCCGCGAGACCCTGGCTGGTAGACCGACAGAGGTGGCGGGACTGCGGGATGAAAGCGTGGAAGAGAGGCCTGAAGACTTGGACAAAGACAAACAGGAGGATAGGGGAGTGTGTGTGTTTTTGCAGCACAGTGGGAGAGGACAGGGTAATAGTCTGTGCAGCCGCCCAATTAGGGGCTGATTATGGCGCTAATTACAGACTGGGACTTCATTGATAAGGTGCGCGACAGGCTGGAATGGGCGCCGTAATGTTGCGAGCGGGGAGCGTTTGTTCCGATAACTGCGACGCTCGAAACATCACCGATAGGGATGGAAATTGGTAAGATTTTTCCGGTCCGATTCGGTTCCTTAACGTTTCTCTTATCGATTCTGATTCGGGAAAAAAAGGGTGGATTAGAGTCGATTTTGTTTAGTTTAGAGCAGGACCGGGCAATTATTTTGACTCGAGGGGGCCGAATTTAGAGAAAGAAATGTGTCTGGGGGCCCCATTTTGAAAATTCCTAGCGCCAACACTGATGGAGTATTGGTCAATCATCATTTAATCAATCAATCAATGTTTATTTATAAAGCCCTAAATCACGAGTGTCTCAAAGGGCTGCACAAGCCACAACGACATCCTCGGTTCGGATCCCACATGAGGGCAAGGAAAAACTCAACCCAGTGGGATGACAATGAGAAACATTGGAAAGGACCGCAGATGTGGGTGACCCCCCCTAGAGCGACCGGTGCAATGAACGTCGAGTGGATCTAGCATAATATTGTGAAAGTTCAGTTGATAGTGGATCTAACATAATAGTGTGAGAGTCCAGTCCATAGTGGATCTAACATAATAGTGAGAGTCCAGTCCATAGTGGATCTAACATAATAGTGAGAGTCCAGTCCATAGTGGATCTAACATAATAGTGAGAGTCCAGTCCATAGTGGATCTAACATAATAGTGAAAGTCCAGTCCATAGTGAATTTAACATAATAATGAGAGTCCAGTCCATAGTGGATCTAACATAATATTGTGAAAGTCCAGTCCATAGTGGATCTAGCATAATAGTGAGAGTCCAGTCCATAGTGGATCTAACATAATAGTGAAAGTCCAGTCCATAGTGGATCTAACATAATAGTGAGAGTCCAGTCCATAGTGGATCTAACATAACAGAGTGAGAGTCTAGTCCATAGTGGATCTAACATAATATTGTGAGAGTCCGGTCCATAGTGGATCTAATATAATAAGAGTGAGAGTCCAGGCCATAGTGGATCTAACACAATATTGTGAGAGTCCAGTCCATAGTGTATCTAACAAAATATTGTGAAAGTCCAGTCCATAGTGGATCTAACATAATAGTGAGAGTCCAGTCCATAGTGGATCTAACATAATATTGAGAGAGTCCAGTCCATAGTGAATCTAACATAACAGAGTGAGAGTCTAGTCCATAGTGGATCTAACATAATATTGTGAGAGTCCGGTCCATAGTGGATCTAATATAATATTGTGAAAGTCCAGTCCATAGTGGATCTAATATAATATTGTGAAAGTCCAGTCCATAGTGGATCTAATATAATATTGTGAAAGTCCAGTCCATAGTGGATCTAACACAATATTGTGAGAGTCCAGTCCATAGTGGATCTAATATAATATTGTGAAAGTCCAGTCCATAGTGGATCTAACATAATAGTGTGAGAGTCCAGTCCATAGTGGATCTAACATAATATTGTGAAAGGTTCAGTCCATAGTGAATCTAACATAATAGTGAGAGTCCAGTCCATAGTGGATCTAACATAATATTGAGAGAGTCCAGTCCATAGTGAATCTAACATAACAGAGTGAGAGTCTAGTCCATAGTGGATTTAACATAATATTGTGAGAGTCCGGTCCATAGTGGATCTAATATAATATTGTGAAAGTCCAGTCCATAGTGGATCTAATATAATATTGTGAAAGTCCAGTCCATAGTGGATCTAACATAATAGTGTGAGAGTCCAGTCCATAGTGGATCTAACATAATATTGTGAAAGTTCAGTCCATAGTGGATCTAACATAATAGTGTGAGAGTCCAGTCCATAGTGGATCTAACATAATATTGTGAAAAGTTCAGTCCATAGTGGATCTAACATAATAGTGAGAGTCCAGTCCATAGTGGATCTAACATAATAGTGAAAGTGCAGTCCATAGTGGATCTAACATAATAGTGAGAGTCCAGTCCATAGTGGATCTAACATAATAGTGAAAGTCCAGTCCATAGTGGATCTAACATAATATTGTAAAAGTCCAGTCCATAGTGGATCTAACATAATAGTGAGAGTCCAGTCCATAGTGGATCTAACATAATATTGTGAAAGTCCAGTTCATAGTGGATCTAACATAATATTGTGAGAGTCCAGTCCATAGTGGATCCAACATAATAGTGAGAGTCCAGTCCATAGTGGATCTAACATAATAGTGAGAGTCCAGTTCATAGTGGATCTAACATAATATTGTGAAAGTCCAGTCCATAGTGGATCTAATATAATAAGAGTGAGAGTCCAGTCCATAGTGGATCTAACATAATAGTGAGAGTCCAGTCCATAGAGGATCTAATACAATATTGTGAAAGTCCAGTCCATAGTGATCTAACATAATAAGAATGAGAGTCCTGTCCATAGTGGATCTAACACCATATTGTGAGAGTCCAGTCCATAGTGGATCTAGCATAATAGTGTGAAAGTCCAGTCCATAGTGGATCTAGCATAATAGTGTGAGAGTCCAGTCCATAGTACAAACATAGTTCTAACATAATGTTGTGAGAGTCCAGTCCATAGTGGATCTAACATAATAGTGAGAGTCCAGTCCATAGTGGATCTAACATAATAGTGAGAGTCATGTCCATAGTGGATCCAACATAATAGTGAGAGTCCAGTTCATAGTGGATCTAACATAATAGTGAGAGTCCAGTCCATAGTGGATCAAACATAATAGTGAGAGTCCAGTCCATAGTGGATCTAACATAATAGTGAGAGTCCAGTTCATACTGGATCTAACATAACAGTGAGAGTCCAGTCCATAGTGGATCTAACATAATATTGTGAAAGTCCAGTTCACAGTGGCTCTAACACAATAGTTGGACTATGGACTGGACTCTCACTATTATGTTAGATCCAGTGGGGGGGGGTCCCATTGGGTTGAGTTTTTCCTTGCCCTGATGTGGGATCTGTCGTTGTGGCTTGTGCAGCCCTTTGAGACACTCGTGATTTAGGGCTATATAAGTAAACATTGATTGATTGATTGAGATTATTTCCGGGTCTTATTAATAGCATGAAAAGATTACAGTTGGTACAAATTAGAATTAGAATTCATAAATAAAATAAAAACACATGTATTCTTGTTTTGTTTAAGGATTGTGGATGATGGGAAATATTCCAAAGAAGTGCAGTTCCCCTTTAAGGCATAGAAACGGGGTAAGCTCTTTATTTTGCTTGACCAGGTACTAGGAGTAAAACCATGGTGTGCTAATGGACAAGTAACAACTGAGTCAAAATCAGCCAAGTCGGTTCCGCAAAGTGGATTGGAGGAATTGACCACGTTTTGTTGGGCGACACATACCCACTCTGGGTGGTATTGTCTCATGCACCAATGTTTTCCTTTAAGAGTTGCATTCATTATCTGCTATTAATAATTGAAGAAGGGGACCGCTACGTCTCCTCAGGCAAACCAGAAGGACTCTCAATGGCGATTAGATCGAGACTCCTTTGTGGTCAGTCTGTGTGTGAAAATGTCTCATTATCCCTTTATCTACTTTTTCTCCTAAAACCTAATGAACCTCTACGACTGCCATTTTGGAATATGGCCGCTTCATCAGGGAAGATAAAGTCAGTTGATTGGGGAAAAACCTGGTCATGGTCGTCAGCCGACATGATTCTTGGGGCTGACCGATGGAAGTAAACCTAGATCTTGACACTGAAAATAATCACTGTTGTACGCTAAATTCCGGACTATAAGCCGATATTTTTTTTCCTACACTTTGAACCCTGTGGCATAGAAGACGGTACTGCTCATTTATAGACTTTTCTTTGCTGACGGCCATAATAAAAATAGATTTTATAAACAGTAGGGGCCAAAGGTTTGGACACACCTTCTCATTTCAATGTGTTTTCTTTATTTTCATGACTATTTACATTGTAGATTGTCACTGAAGGCATCAAAACTATGACAAATGTGAAGTGAAAACCCTTTTAGGTGACTACCTCTTGAAGCTCATCGAGAGAATGCCAAGAATGTGCAAAGCAGAAATCAGAGCAAAGGGTGGCTATTTTGAAGAAACTAGAATATAAAACAACCAATGAATGAGGTGTGTCCAAACTTTTAGCCTGTGCTGTGTATGTGTGTGTGTGTATATATATATATATATATATATATATATATATATATATATATATATATATATATATATATATATATATATATATATATATATCAAATCAAATCAAATCAAATCAACTTTATTTATAGAGCACATTTAAAATTTACCACAGGGGTAGCCAAAGTGCTGTACAATGAGCAGGTTAAAAGATAAAACGAGTACCGAGCAAACACAACACAACACAAACAGAACACGATAAAAAATAAATAATTAAAATAGAATTAATAAAAACATAAAAACATAAAAACAGGATCACAGCAGGTGTATTATGGGGCGCCATTGCAGGATGGATATCACTCAGTGTTAAAAGCCATGGAATAAAAGTATGTTTTTAAGAGAGATTTAAAAACAGGAAGAGAGGAGGCTTGTCTAACACTCAGGGGTAGGTCGTTCCAGAGCTTGGGAGCAGCAACGGCGAAAGCTCTGTCACCTCTAAGCTTCAGCCTTGTGTCAGGGACCGTCAACAGCAGCTGATCGGCTGATCTTAAGGATCGGGTGGGGCAGTAAGGCTGAAGGAGGTCGGAGAGATAGGTTGGCGC